>NC_056747.1:1040662609-1040775109 GCF_019279795.1 Protopterus annectens
AAAATCAGGTACAATAAACTGATGAAACTTAAAGTCAGGTACAATTCAAGGATACTAAATCAATGAATGAGGTGAAAGGGAGAGCTAGTAGAGATTATACAGATGAAATTGCTGCAATAAAGAGAAGAGTAGCAGTGCAGTACTGAGAAAAGGTAGGTGATAAGTAAGTAGTAATAGAAGTTGGATGTTTTAAGGGGTAAAAAGTGTAGGAGGGGGCAAGATAAGAAGGATGATAGGAATGAGTACTGGAAAGGATGAATGGTATAGGACAGGGAGAGATGGGCTATGATATAGGCTGAGGATGGTAGTTATGGATGTAGTGTACTGGTTAACCAAGAGCAAGGATAGAGCCATGATTTGATTAAGTGGGCTTTTGGAGAAGTCTTCAAGGTAGTATCATAGAAAATAGATTGATTCAGGTAGGGGTTCCATGATTTAGCAACCCAGTTAGAGTATAGGCTCTGCCCAGATGACTTAATTTGTGAATATTGAGAAGATGTAGTTCTAAGGACCTAACATCTCAGCTGAAGAGTGTATGAAAAGAGAGTATTGTTTAGAGATGGACAGTTTGCGGGGAGACTGATAGCGTTAAAGGTAAATTGTATGTATGTTAGATGGTGGGGAAGTTCAATCCAGTTTAGAGTTTGATAGTGGTGTGGTAGTGGTTATGAAATGGGGTATTTGCTGTGAAGTTTGTAACTTTATTATAACATCATTCTATTTTTTGCCATTAGTGTTGCCTAAAGGTTGAGAGCACCATACAGCGGTTAGGGGAGAAGATATGTTGACACAAAAGTACTTCTGGCTAATTTAGTATGGACATTTTTGGCTCTGTAGAGCATATCAAGTTTTTGGTATGACCTTGGTAATGAATTTAGTATATGGAGGTCAGATTTTAGCTTACCATTTATTATTACTCCAAACGTTTTGTATGGGAGGTGACTTCAATGACAGTGTTATTAAAGGAGAGAATTTTGAAGTTAGATTTTTTGGTTGAGGTTTTTAGGGAAGATGAGTAGTAATTTGTTTTTCTCTGGAATGAGCATAAGTTGATAGTTGTGAAGCCACTTTTCTGTATTCAAAATAAATCTTGGGAAATTTGTATGTAAGGATGTTGGAAGAGCATATAAGGCTGCAATAATGTGCATATTGGATTTGTATGGCTTGTTGAGCGGATAAATAAAGATTGTTTGTAAGTATGTTAAAGAGGAGGTGGCCAAGGCTGGAGCCTTGTAATAACCCTATGGTTACAGGGAGGGAGGGTATGAAAACAAATCTGAGTAAATAAAGTTTGGGGCAAACTAAGTTGTCCCGGTCCCATGCACAGGTGGTAAGGGGGGTATAGCTGTTGGAAGTTAATTTGAATTTTTGGTAGGTAGATTAGATAGCAGGCTTTGGGTATAGTGGTTAAAGAGTTAAAAAGAAGGGGAGGGATGGACTTATAGCAGGCTTAAGTGGTAGGGCTTAGAGGAAGTAGGCACATTTTGGCATGAGCTAGTGGTGGAGTAGCAGCTAGTTCATGTCCAGACGGCCTGTAGGTATCGCAGATTCAAGTAGACGTTGGATGGCATGGATGGGAGAGAGGAGCTAGGTGGAGTTAGATATGTCTTAGTTTTTTTTTTTTTTCTGGTTTAAGGGGAGTTTGGGTAGTGAGTGATAGTCTGTACTGGAATGGGGGGATGAGGTAGGGAGTCTATGGAAGTGGTAGGAGTCTGTGTCTGAGAGGAGCTGTGTGCGGTTGGTGTGTGGTGCATGATTGGAGTGTGGTGCTTGGCTTACCTGGTGGTATGGCTGTCGGCTTCTTGGTTCCCCAGTGGTCCAGTGGTGCGTGGGGGTACTGAGGATGATCACCGGTGGTCTGGGGGTGGTTCTGGGTTTATTTGTTGGTCCAGTCAGGGTCTTGATACTCCGAAGGGGGGGTGGTAGGGCCATCTGGTCTGGTGGCAGCCATGAGGCTTGGCGGCCTGGTCGGCATACATCCTGGTGGTCGTGGGTGGCGAATATGGTGGTTTTTGTCTTCTTGTTACAGACAGCGATGGTGGTAGTGGTTGGGGATCTCTTAGTTGCTCCCTTGTGGGTTTATGTGGCTGTTTGGTTTTCTTCCGCTTTCTTTTTGTGTCGGTTTATGGGTCAGTAGGCTGGGGAAGTCCTAGCATGGCTGTCGCTTTTGTGCATGCGCATTGGAGGCAGCGACCATTGCGGTGAGCCAGGATAATACTTTTCCCATAAAGCAGGGAGAGCTATGGGATTCCGGGCATATTGCTCAACTCTACAGATTTCACAGAATGTCCATATTTTTGCCTCATATTTGGTGTGTTCCTCCTAAAATGTGATCCTTTCTGGCTAATAGCTGAGGCTGTAAGTCATTAAATAAGGAAAAACATTTGAGTTAAGACTCTACATCCTGCAGAAAATTCATGCTAATGCAAGACCTATTATTCTGTCAACTTTCTAAGTTAGTAAGCGCAATATTTAACATCTGTGCCTATTTCTCCCCTATCATTTAAGGCTTTGTCCAAGTTTTTTCTAGGAAAGACAAGCTCAAAAATGGAGGGGAATGTGGAATATTTAATGACCAGCTGAAGGACTTGCTGATAAATTGCTTTGACTATGGCATGCATGGTCCTGGAATCAAGCCCTGCTAAGGGGGGTTTAGGTGAGCAGATAGGAGATAGCTGCAGGGGGGCTGTATGGTCCCTGGTTGTCCTACTACCAATCAGGCCTTGTCAAGAGTACTTGTTCAGAGGTGGACAAATTGCTGTTTTTTTTTTTCTCTACAGGCTAAAGGGTAGAGGAGGTAGGTGAATCAGATAAGGGAGGTAGGGCATAGGGCAATGCAACATAAAAGGGGGTTAGGGGTGGGATAGGGCATTGCGGTCCGTGGAGCAGTATTAATGTTATGTGTTTCTTTTCTTACAGATGGCTAACTTACCAGGATTACGTCAGAGGTGGCAAGCTATTGTGGCCCAGGCTGAGGAATTATTTCAGGAGGTGGCAACGTCTGAGGCAGTAATGGAACAGGAACAAGCTCCAGGTCAGAAGAGGTGATGTACCACAGTGAGAAACCCAGCCTGGGGGAAAAGGCAGTGGACAGCGAAGCAGGCGGTCGTAGTGGAGACATTGGCTCCTAGTATGTCTCAAGATGGAGGTGCAGGTAATGGTTTTGCTTCATCAGTGCTGGCTGGGAAACTGAGCAGTGAGGATCTTAGGGGGAGTGGAGATGAAGAGGAACTTTTAGGTGGGGATCTCGAGAGGGGATGGCAAACAATAGAGGCTGCTCAGAGGGGGCTGGCAGATGGAGCCGGGTATGTTGTTGGGGATGTGACTGGGGTTGATATACGTTCGGGAGACAGTTTAGCTTTGGACACAGATGTAGGCCCTGACTTTGGGCTGTGGCCGGGTGACTGGTTAGCCACCCAAGCCTTGGAACAAGAGGCAGGAGCAGTCTTTCTGACTTTGCATATTCCTGGGTCGGTGAAAGAGAAAATTTGGAAAAGGAAATATGTAGATGTATTTGCGTTGATTGATTTGGAAGGGGTCCAGCAGTTAGTGGATGCAGAGTCGGCTAATAGTAAGGACTTGCTGGTGGCTTTAGTGGCTTTGGGGAGGAAAAGGGTAGGTAAGATTCACCCTAGGATGTGGGATAATAGGGTGGTCAGCTTTATTTACTATATGGCTGTGCAGCTGGAGAAGGACGGGTCATTGGCCCTGCCACTTCTAGGTTATTTCCTTACTATTTGGGCGACACAATGGTTAAGGCCAGGGAATGCGTGGCTATGGTACAATCAGTGTTTCCACAAACAGAAGGCTGTGGACCATTCACTATGTTGTGAGGTCCGTCAGCCAGATATATGGTTAGCCACGATGATGGATACTTATGGTGGCTTTAACAGGAGGGTGAGTGAGGAAGAAGGAGCGGGTGTGTGTTGGTCTTTCAATAGTGGCTCTTGTTCATGTGTAGGGTGCAAATTTGCACACACTTGCTCAAGATGTGGAGGGAGTCATCCGGCCATTTTTTGTGGTCGGCAAGACCTTTCTGCATGGAACTCCAATGTTATGGCTGATGAGGGTGGGTTTCTCACCTCACAAGGGTTTCAACTGTAGTGGGGTAGGGGTAATTTTTGTGAGTCTCAGGGAACTGGGTTCTTTAGAGGGAATAGGGGAAAAGGTGCCATTCCCCATTAAGGTGGAGGTTATGTGAGGCATGCTTAGGCATTTTCCTGGCCTTGTGATTAAGAATAAGCTATTACAGGGGTTTCATCAGGGATTTTCTATTAAGTCCACTGTGGGGGGTGGTGGTGGGGTTGTAAGAACCTGCAATCAGTGCTAGGTAAAGAGGACATTTTGGAGGTTTTGGTGTAGAAGGAGTGTCAGGCGGGGCATTTATTGAGTCCTTTCGACAGTCCGCCTTTCAGTCGTTACAAGGTGTTACCCTTGGGGCTAGTGCTGAAGAAACGGACTGGGGAATTCAGATTGATACATCACTTGTCTCATCTGGAAGGGAATTCAGTGAATGATTTTATTGCAAAGGAGGAGGTCAGGATGCATTATGCATCCTTTGATGATGCTGTGAAGGTGATCAGGGAATTTCAGGAGCCATGGCTGGTTAAAGTTGACATTGAGTCTGCCTTTCGCTTGCTGCCAATTAGGAGGGAGGATTGGCTGTTACTGGGGATGAGGGTAGGTGAAAAGTACTACTTTGACAAAGCTATGCCTATGGGTTGTTCAGTGGCATGTGCGATCTTTGAGAATTTCAGTAAGGTATTACACTGGATATGGCAGCAGAGAGTGGGAACGCAAAAGGCAGTGCACTATTTAGATGATTTTCTGGTGGTGGGCGAAGGACAGGCAGGGGCACAGGATGGGTTGTGGGAGTTTACAAGTGTGTGAAAGGAGTTGGGGGTACCACTGGCCCAGCATAAGATTGAAGGTCCGGCGAGAGCATTAGAATTTTTGGGATTAACGGTAGACGTGGAGTGGGGACTGTTTGGTCAGCCCGAGGATAAGATAGAGAGGCTAAGGATGACAATATGTTTGGTGCTGAGCAAGGATAAGATAAGGATTTGATCAGTTATAAAGTTGTTGGGGCTCTTGAATTTTGCCTGTCGAGCAGTGCACCTTGGGCACCCCTTTTGTAGGTCGCTGGCATTTATGTTGAATGGGGGCCAGAGTAAACATCATTGGGTTAGGGTGTCCAAATTGGTGCGGGAAGATTTGGTGTTGTGAGAAGGTTTTTTGTGACATTGTAATGGGATCTCTTTCTGGCAGTCTGATTGGGTGGGGTAGGAGGAACTTCAGTTGTTCATGGATGCAGCTGGGGGCACTGGTATGGGGGTCTGTTTTGGAGGTCGGTGTTTTGCGGCTAAATGGCATTAGGATTGGAAAGAGGAATGGAGGTGTGATGTGGCCTTCCTAGAGTTGATGCCTATATGGGCAGCTTCTGTAGTGTGGAAGGAGCATTTTCATGACAAGAGAATAGTTTTTCATTCTGACAATATGACTGTGGTGAGGGTGTTGCAAAAGAAGATGGCTAAGTCGGGATTGTTGTTGGTATTACATAAATTGGTTTTGCAAAGTCTGTTAATACATTTTTCATTTACAGGAGTGCACGTGCCTGGTGTAAAGAATGATATTGCTGATAGCTTGTCCTGATTTCAGTTTTGCAGGTTTTGAAGATTGGCTCCACGGGCGGAAGAAGTACTGGAAATCCTGCCAGAGGAGGTTTGCAACCTTGGGTCGAGGTAGCCAGGAGATTGGTGCATCATTCTTCGGCTCTCTCTACAAGGAAGGCTTATGGTAGGGGTCTTTCTGATTTTGATCAGTTTGTTTTGTAGTTGCCAGAAGAGGAAGGGGTGTGGTCAGAGGAATTATTGTTGTGATATATAGCTTGTGCTTGGGGGCTAGGTAAAGTGTTACAGACGGTCAGGGTGGATTTGGCTGCTATTAGCATTTTCGCTAAGGTATCGGGGTTGCAGGATTTTACAAAGTCATGGACAATAGGGCGGATGTTGAGGGGGTGGGGGAGAGTGGTGGGGGAACATAGGGATATGTGATGGCTGCTTACGAGGGTGGTATTGAAAGTTTTGTTGAAAGGGTTAGTGTTATTACAAGGTGGGTCTTTGGATTATTTAATGTGGGGCATGCTGTGTACATGGCTATATTTTTGCACCTTCTGTGTTTCTGAGGTGTTAGGTTCTTTATGTTGGAAGGACATTATCATAGGTGAGGGAGAGGTTACTATTGCATTGCAGAAGAGTAAAACAGATCAGTTGGGTAAAGATGTACTGGTGGTGCTTAAGTCTGACAGGAATGTTAGCGTTTGTCCAGTAAGGTGGGCCAAAGAATTCAGGAGGAGGACGTTTGGGAGTGTATCTGAGTTAAGTTTTTGCTCAGTGGATGGGAATGGATGGGAAGTTTGTGTCAACTAGTAGATTCATATGTTTGATTAGGAGGGTTTTATGTTGCATGGGATTTCCAGTGTGGATAGGTTTGCAGCTCACTCTTTTCGAACTGGCAGGGCTTCAGATTTAGCTAGAGAGGGCAGTCCCATTGAAGTTATTAAGAGAGTGAGGAGGTGGTCTTCAAATGCATTTTTATCATATATTAGATAAAAGTTGTTGGCCTGATTAATGACTTTCTTTTCTTCTTTTCTAGGGAAGCAGATTGACATCTTGGGGCATTTGTATATCCACTGGGCAGAGAAGCACGCATTAGTCAGGGAAGATGGAAAAATTGGGGGTTTTCCCATTTAGGATGGTCAGTGACTTGGTATGGGGTCAGGAGTCTTAGGTGGGATAGGTTGCTGCATGAATTTGAACAGGTTAAATTGAGGGTGGGGTGTCCTTGCATATTAGTAATTAATTTGGGAGGTAATGATCTTGGAAATCTTTCTAAGAAGCGATTAGTAGATATTATTCTACAGGATTTGTTGAGATTGCAGACATTGTACCCAGGTATGGATATTGTTTGGTCAGAGTTGGTTCCTCGTTTGTGTTGGAGGAATGCTTATAGGGTGATTGAAAGGGTCAGGAGGTTTATTAACCAGAGATTGGCTAGGCAATTAAGAATTTTGGGGATGCATACTATTGAACATAGAGATTTTGGGGATGGAGACGAGGTCTGGTATCAAATGGATGGGGTGCATTTGAACGAGGTGGGATTGGATCTGTTTAATCTTCACTTGAAGCTGTTTTTAGAGGGTATGGTTGAGGCTAGGGTTTAGGAGGGGGAACAGCCTGGGGGTCAGGTTGGTGGTGGAGAAGAGAGACAGCATTGTCCTCTTCTATTCCCCCTCTAAGGAAGATAGTCCTCCACTGCATGGGGAGTAAGTGAGCTGCTGACCGTTATTGAATACAGGATGGTGGGTGACTAGGTATGTTTCCCTGGTGGAGGAGGTAACAGGGTGAGTAGGTACGCTGCCCTGAGGTATAATCGTCCAGGGTGAGTAGGTACGCTGCCCTGAGATCATTACCAATGAGGATAATTGTTGTTGTTTTTGTGTGAATAAAGTTCATTATCTAATAATATTCAATAAAGGTCATCAAATGGCTTTATGTGTTTGGTGTGGTTTATTTTAAAAGGGGGGCCAGGACAAATGAAGTTTGAGACAAACTAAGTTGTCCCAGTCCCACGCACAGGTGGTAAGGGGGGGTATAGCTGTTGGAAGTTAATGTGAGTTTTTGGTAGGTAGATTAGATAGTAGGCTTTGGGTGTAGTGGTTAAAGAGTTAAAGAGAAAGGGAGGTTAGGGGAAGTGATGTAGGGGAGGGAGGGACTTATAGCAGGCTTAAGTGGTAGGGCTTAGAGGAAGAAGGCACATTTTGGAGTGAGTTGGTGGCCCTTCCACCATCCTTTTTTTTTTTTTTTTATTTTGGATGGAAGATTTTGGTAGTTTAAGGCAGAGAAGAGAGTCAGAATTGTCCTCTTCTGTTCCCCCTCTAAGGAAGGTAGTCCTGCATTGCATGTGGAATAAGTGAGCTTCTGGACATTTCTGAATAAAGGAGAATTAATTGGTTAATGGTTGTTTTGTCAGGAGGTGAGCAGATACGCTGCCTATTTAAGAGTGGTGGGTGAGTAGGTACGCTGCCCTGGTGGATGAGGTAACAGGGTGAGTAGGTACACTACCCTGAGGTATAATCATCCAGGGTGAGTAGGTGCGCTGCCCTGAGATCTTTACCAATTAAGATAATTGTTGTTTTTGTGTGAATAAAGTTCATTATCTAATAATATTCAATAAAGTTCGTCAAATGGCTTTATGTGTTTGGCGTGGTTTATTTTAAAAGGGGGGCCAGGACAACCTGATTTTAGTGGCGTGGTAGATTGTGGAACAGGTGTTGAATTTGTTTAGGAAGATCTGGTGAGTGTTGCATTGTATGGTTAGGTTCTTGTTAGGTTACTAAAGTTAGTGAATAGATTAGGAAGTGGTTAGTTGCAAACTGTTTGTGCTGTACAGGATCACACAACAGAGGGTACTGACAATGTACACTTTCTATGTTGCACAATCTCAGAATTGATACATGTAAAGTAAAGGGGCTCGAGGGGCACATCTTCCACATGGGGGATGCAGGGAGGCTCCCCTGCAAAAAGCATGCAGCAGATGTTTGTTTTGTTTGCAGGTATTATTGCAATGATATTTTATTTGGTGTAGTTATTAATATTTCTTTGCTTAGTTCATGTTTGGTTATTTTATGGCACTGTGAAATTTTCATTCACTATTTTTAACTCATTTGATTGTCACTGTAATTTATAGTTGACCTCTGTTGATAGAAACACACAAACACACACACACACACACACACACACACACACACACACACACACACACACACACACACACACACGCACGCACGCACGCACGCACACACACACACACACACACACACACACACAATCTGGTGTTTTTGTGATGTGGGAAAAACATAGACTACCCCGAGAAAAACACAGATATGGTCAGAATATGCACAATCTACACAGAAACTGATTAGAAGTCAATATAGTACTACAGTCTCCTGGAGCTATGAGGTAGAAACCCTAAGCCTGCTGAGTGTAGCAGTGTGGTATTTGGCACAAGGATTTAAGAAAAAGTGTTGTTAGATTAACACACACGGGTCTGAATCCCACAGTTTCCATTTGTCCTCTATATAACTTAAAGAAAGTTACTTAACAAAATATTGTTCCCATATTGTGTCCAGTGGACTTGCCTGGTCAATAAATGGAACTATTGTTAACCACTGAATCACTGTACTGTCTAAACTCTAAGCTTCCCTGACAAATCCATCAGCCATCTATTCTGTATTTCATTGAGCATGTACCTAGGGAAATATTATACAATGCCTAACAAAAACTAGTACAAACATGTTTATATTTGTGACAACATTACCAGCTATCCCATTCTTAAAAGAGTTTGTGATTTTAACTCAGCACCACTGTTTATTTACTGAGTAATATTTACCTCTGTGGTTAACCTAATTGCATGTTTATTTATATGAACAAATCCCATTTAATGATGCACCTGCTCAGGTTCTTTGTGTAATATGCAGGTAAATAGCACCAAATATAATAGTGTGTGTGTGTGTGTGTGTGTGTGTGT
Source organism: Protopterus annectens (assembly GCF_019279795.1). Taxonomy (NCBI): domain Eukaryota; kingdom Metazoa; phylum Chordata; order Ceratodontiformes; family Protopteridae; genus Protopterus; species Protopterus annectens. Next base: position 1,040,672,198 of record NC_056747.1, read on the forward strand.
GTGTGTGTGTGTGTGTGTGTGTGTGTGTGTGTGAGAGAGAGACAGTTAGAGTAATAGGAAAACTACTAACAATTATAGTTCAAAAATGGTGTGCACTAAAGGTCGAAAAATGTCATATCATACTTTTGCAATTAAAAACACACCTATAAAAATTTAAATTCTCATGATATTTTAAACACATTTTACAAGTGCATGTAGACATTCCCAATGACACATTAAGATGTCTACCTCTCACATTAAAGGCTGTGGTAAAAAATACCCTTTTTTCCACAGTGAGGTTTTGGTGATTCGTAGACATTTAACTGCAAAGGTGAAAGACATCATTATTGGCTAATTTACATACCTATGAATGTCTGTTAACTACTGCAAGTGCAGATCAGCACTTTCCTTCAGTACATAACAGTGGTGGCTACATCATGTTGGAACAGGCACCCTCCTCCATTGGTCAGACTCCGACAACTGAACACAGAGTAAAACACACACACACACACACACACACACACACACACACACACACACACACACACACACACACACACACACACACACACACACACACACACACACACACACACACACACACGCACGCACGCACACATGCACACGCACACACACACACCACTTCCCTGTTCATTTTGTCAGAACGTACACAGTCTTTCCTTTTTCCCCTTCCCTGGTAAGTTATGGATGATTACAGTCAGGCCTTAAAGCCAGATGTTTCAGTTTCCCCACTTCATATCCTTCAGTAAATGCATGCTAGTACAAAAACTGTTATTCTAGTAAGACTCTTTATGTTAGCTCTACAAGGGTGAGAGGTATGCTTAACTTCTCCCCTCGCTCCCCATCATACATCTTGAAATGTTGCATAATGCCTAAGATCCTAAATACATATTAAAAATGCTGTACTAGTGTATCAATTATTACAGCAGATTATTTCCAGAGTGTTGTATGTCATAGGTGCAGAGTTCAATGTCTTCCACCTTTGTACATGATTTATTTTTCTTATAACATTTCTTTCCAGATGTTATCCCTAGAGTCTACTGCCCCTCCTCCCCACTGTGTTTAATTGCCAGTCAGGCACAGTGTGCACAGTAATCCCTATTGTCTATTGTTCCCCCATCCCTGTGAGTCATTAAGGCACAGGTAAAGTCCCCCCCCCTATTCCCAGTCCATGTTCTGTTTATGTGCTGCTCATGCATGAATTTAGAGTTATCCTTGGTGGTTAGTGGTCCCCCCACTGATATCTGTTCTGCTTAAATGCCACTCAGGCATGCATTTGTAGAAATATCCCTGGTGGCTAGTGTTTAACATCACCTCCAGTCCCCATTCTGTTTAATTGCATCTGAGGCACACATTTAAAGAGGTATCCCTGGTGGCTAGAGGTTATAGCCACCCAATTTTGCAGGCTCTGATAACCACCACCTCACACACAAACACTTAGGTTCATAGGTTCATAGGTAGGTACTAGGCTATTGGCCCACGGGCCTATATACACCTAGACAAAAGGTACCCTGGCTTTTGCCACACAAGAAAATTATTTTCCTGTGCCCCTGTTGAGCAGAGCCACAGAAGTGATCCCCGGGGTGAATTTCCTATCTCCCATCCAATTATCAAGATTTTTCTTGAAGAGTGCTAATGAGGAGCTTTGTTTGATATAGATAGGTAGTTTGTTCCAGAGTATGGGATGTCTCTGGGACAGGAATCTATCCCTCCAGCATGTTCTCTTTGTTGTGGTGACAAGGTTTAGGTCCTTAGAGTGTGTAGCTTGGAGGGATTGGGATTTCTTTAAGTGAAGCATGTCCAACAGCTCTGGGTTTGACATAACTTTGTATGTTAGGCAGACATCACCTCTGAGTAGACGATATGCGATGGAGTAAAGCTGGAGTTTTTTCAGACGGTCTGCATAGGGCATCTGTTTGATGCTGGTAATCCTTTGTGAGGTATTTCTGCGGCCTTTCCAGTTGCTGTAGATGTCTTGTGAGGTACATACCAAAAGAGGCATTGTCCTCTATAATGGGTCTAATGAGTGATGAGTAGAAGGGAACAATGACCTCTTTTTTCCTGGATGAGAAACCTTTTGTGATGAGATGTGCCAAGTAGAAGGATTTCCTGACTACTGTGGCAATGTGATTATCAAAGGAAAGACTACTGTCCACCTGTGTCCCAAGGTCTCTTATCACACTTTCAGTGTTAAGTAGACTACTGCCTATGTGGTAGTTCATGGGTACAGAGTTTTTACCAAAGGGGATGACAATGCACTTTTTGGCATTGAGCTTGAGGCCATGGCTTTGACAACAGGCATCTGTCTCAGTGAGGCCCATTTGTAGGATGTCCACATCGTTAAGAGTTTTGATTATGGCTCCTAGTTTGTAGTCATCTGTGAACTTCATTAGTCAAAGACCTTCTGTGTTAGCCTGTTCTTCAGAGAAGTAGATACCAAACAGGAGAGGACCCAGGACTGAACCCTGTGGTACTCCACTTGTCACTGGTCTGAAGTTGGATTTGGAGTCTGCTACTTTCACAGTGTGGGTTCTGTCAGTGAGCCAGTTGGCAACCTGTCTTGTGACATAGGGATTTATACCTAGTTTACTGAGTTTATCTATAATTCCAGAGTGGGGGATGGTGTTGAAAGCCTTGGAGAGATCTAGATAGGCTGTGTGAACCACCTTACCCTCATCTATGGCTTTGGTGACCGCTTCAAAGTAGTCTATCAGGTTTAGGAGACATGATCTGCCTTTTACAAACCCAGACTGGGTGGGGTTCAGAGTTTGGAGATTACCAATGTCATTGATTATAAGTTCCATGATGATACGTTCCATAACCTTGCAGACCAAGATTATCAAGCTAATGGGTCTGTAGTTCCTGGGGTCCGTGGTGGCTTCCCTTTTGTGGAGTGGGATAACCATCACTGTGTGCCATTCAGTGGGCACAAAGCCTGAGGTGAGGCTATGATTGAACATGGTACTTAGGTGGGGTGCCAGTTCATTCTGTAGTTCATGTAGAATGCAGCCTGGGATGTTGTCAGGTCCCATGGATGCTGTGTTCTTGGCTTTGGAGAGTGTATTTTTTACCTGGGCAGCTGTGATTACAGGAACTTTGCATTCTTCCAGTATAGAGATGGGCCGTTTTAGGGGATGAGAGGGGAGTAAAGTTAGCACTAAATCTATCTGCTAGGATGTTTGCAATATCAGTTGGTTCTGTATATTTAGTGCCATTGTGCTGTAACTCAGAGCAGATATGAGTGTTGCCATTGAGATTTTTGACATAGCTATAGAATGCTTTGTGGTTGTCTTTAGAATCAGTGGTGATTTTGTTTTCATAACTAGCTTTGTATAACTTACCCCTTACCAACTCCCCTACTGCTACCTCTGAGGCAGAGGCACACTCAGACATACAATCACACATGCAGCCTCTCACATACACTCATGCACACACCTCCTAATGCTACCTTACCACTAAACTTCCCAGTATTTATCTCTACCATGATGGATGAACATGGCCTTTTGACTGTGTTTACTAGCACAATAGGCCAGGAGCAGCCATGTTAAAGTATGCAGCAGGCAGTTCCAGAGGACAGCACATGGCTAATTAGCATATGTCAATCCCCCAGACTACCTCATTAGTATCAAACATGGCTACAAAGACAGCCTATTGCATACTGCATGTCTTTGTGCAAACGCACAATGGTAAGGCTGTCTGTGATTCCCAAAACTTACATCAAGGTGTGCATATCATGTACGCCGCACAGAAACCTTTATGAATTTGGCCCATTATGGATAGGCATAACTTAAGATATATTACTGTCACTTGAATGCCTTTGGTCTATTAACTCATTCTTTATCATGACTCTTACTTATATCTAAAGTCCATAACACATATTTGTATATTCTGCAAATGCTTAATTCCCAGCTATTGTATGCCTATACAGTGAAATACATTTTATACGTGTTTGTCTTTTTACACTAATTCATCTCATCTGCTACAATTAATAGAGGCCAGAAAACTGATTAACTTTCTGCTATGTGTGTGCAGTACATTGTAAAAAAAAAAAAACAGCCCAGCATTTACTGATTCTTCATCTTCAGTTCATGTAATTTAGGCTTATGCTGCGATAGCGTTGTCGCCTCACAGTAAGACGTTGTCCTGTTCGATTCTCAGCTAAAGCGTCTTCTGTGTGGAGACATGCTTGAATGGGCATACCTTTGTTGAAGGTTGTGCATCAGGGCTGGCAACTCGGTACATAAAAATCTACTGCCAATCATTAGCGGACCGGAGTTTCCCTGTGGTGACCCCTAACCGTGAAAAGCCGAAAGATACAACAGTGTAACATGCTGCTTTGTCCCGTTATGTACTTTCTAGACTTTTAGAAAGAAAGTTACCAATAGGTGGCAACAGTGAAAACATTCAGTTTTGCAATCTGTGGTGCATGGCATCCTTTGCAGAACTCCCATCTCTAAGATTGTTTTGACCATCCTTTCAATAAGAAGCACTGACTGCCTACTAGTTGGCAATGTTCTCATCATAGCATGTATTTGTTTGACAAGGTTAAGACCTTCCTGTCCTGCTCTGGCAAATTCTCTGTGTGGCAAAATGCACAGAGTTCAGACTCTTTGTGGGAAGATTAAACTACATAAGTAAAATAAAACATAGATATGGAGATGTGAGATGTAATATATTCCTTGGTTAATACTGGAATAGTCTTCCCTATACTCTAAGACACATATCTGACAAATAGACTGTTACATTTTCTCTAACATCTGTTTACATGTACAGTGGAGCTACCACTATGGTGAACATAGCAAGCAAGAATCAAGAAATGTAATGTACTTGTTTAACTTTCATACTTTGGGATTTCAAGCTATATGAGCAATCCCAGTGTTTTTTCACTGTGCTCTGTATATTGCCTTTATCTTGCCAAATGTTCAGATTTTATACAAAAATTTTAAAGTAGTTTTGTTAATTTTCCCAATATATATATATATATATATATATATATATATATATATATATACAGTATGTACAGATGGGAGAGAGATTATGTAGTGAAGATAAATAGGATACAAGAGAGAGACTGAGGACCCCCCATTTAGACATAAATGTAGCTTTTATTATTAAAAGTATGCCTAGTTAAATTCGTTGAAAAGAGAAAAAATTACAAACATTTAAAAAGGAATGACTTTCTCAGACACTTATTTTACCTTCAGTAAATAATCTATTAATATCACTTGTTAGGAGTGTATAAACAGTCAGATAATCTTAGATAATACCAGTGACTCAGCAATGGTCCCATTCTTTAATGTATGTATATAGCTAGATAGATATAGATAGATATGAGCATAACTTCCCTTTTTCCATTCCTCATTCTGCATTCTGCAGCATACATTTAAAGAGTCATCCTTGGTGGTTGTTCCCACTTTATTTTTGGCTTTGTCCAGAATCCTTGATCAAAAAACATTGAGAGGTATGGGGCTACCCAAAAACTTTCAGATCTAAACTATTTCTATTGGTGATATTTCAGCAAAACCAGAAACAGAGAACTAGGTGGTTTATGTTGCTGCATTTGTTTGGTACAGTTTTCATCTTCATTTATGGTGTTTTGCATGACTGCTGTATTCCTTGGGGGGAGCTTGGAAAACGGATACATTTATTTGCAGTCTCAGTAGCTGAACAGGTGGTACACTCACATTTGATGTAGAAGACTGTGGCTTCCATTCCACGCCAGGTACTTGTGTTAATCTTCCACTAACACTGAATGCAGCATGGCAGGGGGTTCTGCACTCTGAATTTGTGGTAGCTCAGGTAGATGTAAAACATATCACAGCAATTATCATAAAGAGCAGGGGTCCTTTATTTAACACAACATAAAAAAAAACAACACTGGGAAGAATTCATGAACAGCTAATCTTTGTGGTGCTACCATGTAGGCATCACAATGCTCACATGATAGCACGCTATTTTGTATTCATTAAATGACTCTACACTTTGTGCAGTTACAAAACAAAGATAAATGGCAGAGTATACTAACAAAAGCATAACTATCCAGACTCGATGCTAATAACAAATCCAAATATGGTGGAGCCATTAAGGAAGCTATAAAGTAATTGTGTACACTTGATGTAGCTCAGTGCCATGAACTTCACAACCTATTGGAATACAGCCACTATCACACTTAGAAAAAAAAAGGAATGTTAGAGGCTGTTGCTCTCTTCCACATGTATAAGCAACAGGCTCAAATCTATGTTTCTGCTGACAGACCTTCTCCAAGAAGAAGAGTATTCAGACCCCATTTAACATATCATGGACCTAATGATATTGAACTATTAGAGTGATGCAAGGTTGATAGGAAAACATAGGAACTCTGCAACCTCAGACCCATGGGAAATCAAGGTGAACCTATGCCCGTGCAAACTAAGATATGTGCAGTAGTGGCTGGTGACTTCAAATCAAAGGGGGGGGGGTGCAGGAGACAGCTGAATGGGTGGGGTCAATGGGAAGGGGTGTGGCCAACTAGAAAGGGGCAGGGCTATGCTCAAAACCACAACAACTGGAACTTTAATTAAATATGCTGCCCTGGATGTGAAACCGTCATTACAGGAGCCCAATCAAGACAAAATGAAGTGTAGAAAAAAAAATATTTCAGTGCATTGGCTACATGACAGCTTACTTAATATCTAGAGGGGAAATAAAAAGGTTGTGAGGCATGAAAAATAAATTACTTTTTAAATACATTACTGGAATGCCAATCAAAATCAAGTATAAAAAAAAACAAGCAGCACTCAACTCAAACCACTTCTCCTTGCACTGCAGTTCTAATTATAATTTATATTCAGCTTTATAAAGGTATCAAGTAACATGCTGAAAGTAGCAATCTCTGTGATACCCCTACTTGTAAAAATGTTTCTTATCCAAAAAAGACCTGCTGCCTGACAACTATCTACTTGTTTCATGGGGAAGACATGATCAAAGTAAAAAATGAACAGCAAACAAGAAACAAGCTCAAGATAAATTGCTTAAAGAATTACTGCACATGTTATGGACCACAAATGATAGATTGGCATTCTGTTTAGTTTACGGCTAAAGCCTGCAAAGATGACTGCAAGTCTCCAACAAAAGTAATGAGCTTCTGAAATACTATAATGCTGTCCTTTATTACAAATACTGCCATATGCATTTCAATACCTAAGGCTTATAAGTTATCTAGTTATGTAAATATTATCTGCATGACAAAAACAAAAAGGCTTTTAATGTTGGTTTAATGATTTAACAGTATGCTTATTAAAGCTTACTTGCATCTTACAATCTCAGACCAGCTTACGTGATGGTCATTAAAGCATTGCTACTTAAACACAGAGCAACAGGACACTGCAACAGCATGCATTTTATGAATAATAAGCATAAATCAACAGTATAAAAATATGACAGAAAACCATAACATTCTGCAAAATCAAGGAAAGATGAAACACCACAGTCGTACTTATGTCTACCTTGGATGGGGATTACTCTGCACACTTACACTGCATAACTGCTCTTTGCCTTGCTTGGATACATCCAGAGTCACTACACAGGGGAGTGGGGTGCAACAAGTATGTCACAATTTGAAATGTCTCTGGCTGATGGTGATGGCTCTGACACATTTATCATACCTCTCAACCTCAGAGTAAGAAATCTGGACAAAGCCATACATAGCAGTGGGACAAAGGCCCAAAAATAAGGACAATTTTTAAATATTGCTCTTATAAACTTAGATAATAGAATAGTAGTAGGTCTTACATTAGTATGAATTTTCTGAAGGGTATGAAATCTGAAACTCAAATATCTGTCATTTTTTTCTAACTTCAGTCTTTAATGATTTGCCACTAATTTGCCAGAAAACCGCAATTTTATGAAAAATGGACCAAAAATATGATGCAAAAATATAAAATTGCCACACAATACAGCTGAGAACCTGTGAAAGAAGGGACACTTTTTTAATATTAGTACTGTTAACTTGAGCAGCTGACAAAATAAGAGAATCTATATGCATTTCTGAAATAAAAGTAATCTATAACTCTGATCATTACAGTTATTTATAATTGTAAACTCTCCACGTTTTCTTCCAAAATTCCCATTTTGCAGAGGGACTATTAGGGGGAGAGCAACATTTTGAGCCAAAACCGTGGACAGTTGAGAGGTATGGATATTCCTAATTTTATGAAGCGATTTATTTGCACGTACCTCTCAACCTCTTAATGCAGGAAATCTGGACAATGCCAAATATATTGGGGGAGCATACAAACAGTACTAAAAATGTATCTTGTATAAACTTAGACAGTTGATAGAATAACAGGTCTTGCTTTAGCATGCATTTTTCTGAAGGTTATGAAGTCTGAAACTTAATGTTTGTCATTATTTAGTGACTTCATTCCTAAATGATTTGCCAGAAAACCACACATTTTATGAAGAACAAACCAAAAATAAGAAGCAAAAATATATTAATGCTGCAAAAATCTGGACAGTTGAGAGGTATAGTTCATCCAGGTACCTGGATGACATCATAGTGTTCTGGAAGGGAGATGAGACTGAGCTGATGGAATTTTTTGATTATTTAAAGACAACCACTGGGTTTTTAGAGTTTGCATCTACCATAAATTCTGACCAAATTAGTTATTTGGATATTCTGATTATTAAGGACAGGATTAACAAGTGTTTTCAGACAACTATATAAAGGAAACAAACCTATTCTAACAGCCTGTTGCATTTTGATAGCTGGCACCCTATACACCAGAAAAAATCATTGGTGAAGGGACAGTCTGTTAGGTTGGCGAGAATGATCAGTGATGAGGTAGAATTTGTGGAACAGATGGACTTCCTAAAAAATATGTTAGTGAAAAGAGGTTATCCACTAGAATTTTTAAACAATATTTTTGAGGAAGTTATTAATAAAAAAAGAGCAGGTACCTTTGTTCCCCTATTAGGTAAAGCAGATTACCAGGTCATGGGACAGGAGAATCCGTCTGAGTCGGACTTCAAAAATACTTTAGTCCTTACCTATAACCAGGGTTTTCAAGAATGTAAGGAAATCATTTATCGAAACTGTTTATTCAAAATAAACAAAGAACATCTTAATATTGTAGGTAATAGGCCAAAAATAGTTTATCGTAGGGACGCCAACTTTAAATCTATTATTGAGAGGTGTCCAAATATTAGCCATGTAAGAGGGAATATGTCAGAATGTGGCTATTGTGGACAACGCAAATTTATGCTGGAAGGAAATACAGTCTTTATTCCAAATTATGGTAAAATTAATTTGTATGGGAAATTTAATTGTAGTACAAAGGCAGTGGTGTACCTGGCTCTGTGCACCAAATGCCCAAGATTCTATATTGGCAAGACCATCAATGCCATTAGGACAAGGGTGTACCAACATAATCGTGACATCTTACATAATGAAATATAAAGTGCTTCAGCAGTTCATGTTATGGAAAATCAAGGACACACATTTAAGTTTACCATACTAGAACAAGTTTGTACAGGTAAGAGAGGTGGTCCAGTAAATGATTTTCTAGAATTAAAAGAACTAAAGTGGCAGTTAAGAACCAATGCCAGTGTTAACCCTGGACTTAATAGTACCCTATCTATTAGTTTGGTACTTAGGTTGAGGTCTGAGTTATTTTTATAAAAATGTATTCCCACTGTTCTTTTTGTGTTTTGTTGTACTGTTATATAGTTGGGTCTGGGACATTTTTTGTTATTGTTTTCTGTGGTTGTTGACTATATTCATACATATATATATATATATATATATATATATATATATATATATATAGACATATATATATAGTTATATAGATTCATAGGTTGGTACTGGGCTATCTGCCCGAAGGCATATATTAGCCCAGCCACGTTGTGTAGTATTCACCGCCCCTTTAGTAGTTCCCTAGACCCTTGTACTAGCAGCTAGTACCCTTGGCCCCTATCTAGTAGTGCTGTTGGTGTGATCTCCGGTGTGAACTTTCTGTTACCCATCCACTCATCAAGGTTCCTCCTGAAGAGTGATAGTGAGGGGCTCTGTCTTATGTAGATCGGGACCCTGTTCCATAGTAAGGGAAATCTCTGCAAAGGGAATCTATCCCTCCAGCATGTTCTATTCATTGTTGTGTTGAGGTTTATATCCCTAGAGTGTGTAGCTCGAGTAGATTTGGTTTTGCTAAGATGGAGCATGTTCAACAATTCTCGGTTGGACATGGCTCTGTACGTTAGACAGAGATCGCCTCTGAGAAAGCGGTATGCAACAGAGAACAGTCTTAGCTTTTTCAATCATGCTGCATAGGGCAACTGTTTGAGGCCAGTAATCCTCTTGGTTAGGTACCTCTATGGTCTCTCCAGCTGCTGTAAAACATATATATATATATATATATATATATATATATATATATATATATATATATATATATATATATATATATATATATATATGTTTTTTAGAAAGGCAGATTTACTCTATTTTATACTAATTTATTAATTATATTGTTCATATACATACATATATATTGTTTTGTACTTAGAAATAATAGGATGGATATTAATATAGCAATAACCCATGCCTGGGTGTGGGTAATGCTGGATTTACCCATGGTTGGTGTGGTTTGGTCACGAGGGCGAAGACCGAGTGGCCAAACAAAGCCAACTGTGGGTAAATCCAGCATTACCCACACCCAGAAGTGGGTTATTTCTATTATACAATGACATTATTTAAGAAAAAATATAATTACTTTTCTTAAATAATGGCATTGTATAATGCCTCCTTGCTGCCCTTCCACAGCTGTCTGGTATTCTGCGGCAGTTCTGATATACTGTGCATGCGTATGCCTACACAGTACATCAGAGCTGTGGGCAAAAGCAACAGAGAAAGCAAGATCTCCGTTGCTTTTTACAAACTGTTTGGCTATGTTAAATGGGTTTAGCATAGCGAGACAGCTTTAAAAAAAGCAACAGAGAATCTCCGTTGCTTTTTTTAAAGCTATCTCGCTATGTTAAACCCATTTAACATAGCGAGACAGTTTTGAAAAAAGCAATGGAGAAAGCAAAATCTCTGTTGCTTTTTACAAACTGTCTCACTATGTTAAAGGAGTTTAACATGCAGACAGTTTAAAAAGCAACGGAGAATCTCCGTTGCTTATTTTAAAGCTGTTTCACTATGTTAAACTCATTTAACATAGCGAGACAGTGTGAAGCAACGGAGATCTTGCGTTCTCCATTGCTGTAAAAAAAAGTTACAGTAATAGAAAAAGTCTGGGCGACCGGACGTTTTTCCATTACTATAACTCTGATTTACAACTTGCACGCTGACCAATCAGCATGCATGTTTTTGAATATTAATAGGGGTTCATTGTATAATATGTTATTTATTATTGTATTATTGGATGGAGGTGGAAAATTTATAGCTTCTGTGTTTTTTTTTAATTATTTAAAATGCATGTAGCACTTTAAATTGTTAATTAGGGGGAGTATTTAAGCTGGGTAATATGCACTGTTTGCCATTTTCTGATGAAGTTTCTCATAGATGAAACAAAAGTGCTTAAATAAACTGTTGGAGTCATTTTTGGCTTCTTTATTTTTTATCAGTTTGTTTGGCCCTATGTTCTACATGTTGTATGCAGTTTGAGGTATTGATATTCCTAATTCTATAAAGCGATTTATTTGCATGTACCTTCCAACCTCTTAATGCAGGAAATCTCGACAATGCAAAGTATATTGGGGGAACATACAAACAGTACAACACATTTCTCTTGTATAAACTTAGACAGTTGATAGAATAACATATCTTGCTTTAGCATGCATTTTTCTGAAGGTTATGAAGTCTTAAACTCAATGTCTGTCATTATTTAGTGACTTCATTCCTAAATGATTTGCCAGAAAACTACACATTTTATGAAGAACAAACCAAAAATAAGAAGCAAAAATCTATTCATGCTGCAAAAACCTGGACAGTTGAGAGGTATAGTTCAGCCAGGGCTGTCTTTGAGTTTGCCTCCCTTCCCCCCTCACAAAATCATAGTTGAATGGAGCCTCCACCATGCAGCCATTCCAATGTCCCATTACTTGGCTATTTCACCCCATTTACCATAAAAACTGTAGTGTGCATAATGCTTTACTTCTGTGATTATTTGGATTTCATTTGAACATTTTATTTTGCATTTTATTGCACAAACACTAATAGACATCTGCTAAACACAACAATGTAGTTTCACAATGAAAATAGAGTTAGTATTAAAACTTCTCTGCCTTGAAACTCACATTCATTGAAACAGCATTGAAACCCACATTCAAAGAAAATACATTTTTGCCAGTGGCAGATAAAGATTAACTTTGGGCTGCTTTCAAATCATAGTCCCCTTGCACACGAAACATGCATATGTTTTTGATGCACCTTCCTGATTGTATTAAATAATATTCCCTGTATAATATAGTACAGTTGTTAGAGGGCGTTTACATTTTTTTGTTTTGAACATTTTCCAGTAAACAATGAAACAAAATGCATGCACCAATAATGACAAAACTGCCCATTTCAAAACATTTCCATCATAAAAGTCTACTCAAACTTCTACAGTCAACCAGTATCAGTAAATAAGCACATTCTCTGAAGAAGTAAAAGTCATCTAAATAATTCCTCATTAAAGAGATCTTTAACTAATGAAGAAGTTGCTGGTAGCAAACAACTTTATATTTCATTGTTTCATCTACAATTAAAGTGCCTGTTGCTCTTGAGGAATACATTGCCTATGTTACATTAAAAAATGATAGCCTAGTAATATTGCAATAGGGAATGGATGGCAAACTGATAACAGGTTCAGAGTTACTAGGTATCTTCACCAAAAAGGACTGCAGCATCCACCCGCTTTACAACACAGTACAGTGTCAGCAATACATCTACATACAGTGGGAGTAGAACACACAGCCTTCTGCATTGAGAGAAAGTATACTACCTGTTATGCTATTAACAATGCAAGCAGATTCAACATAATCAGCACTAAACGTCTCTTCCCCTGCATCTCTCAGCTTCTTGTAAAATCTACTAGACACTCAGCTGTATCTCTCAATTTTGCAGCACAAAAAATCTGGAAAAAGCCAAAATTTATTGGGGGGCGGGGGCAAAAGTCCGAAAACCAGGGACACATGTTAAACATTGCTTGTATAATCTTGATAAGTTGCTAGAATACAATGTCATATTACCACCATACATTTCACTGCTAAGTCTTGAACCCAGCACCCTGTGCAAAACAGTCTGAGCAACATACCACTATGCCAGGTCAGCTGTTTTGTGAAAGAGTGGAAGACTGAAACTTAAATGGCTACCATTTAGTGAATCCAGTTTTCACCATAGCTGTCAACCTCTTAGCACAAAACACCTGAACAAAGCTAATAATGGGGGAATACAGTCCCCAAACATATTCAGTGAATTCAGGTCTCACCATAGCTCTCAAACTTAGCACAAAAAATCTGGACGAAGCTAATAATGGGGGAATACAGTCCCAAAAATAGGGACAAATTTCAAATATTGCTACAATAAATGGTTTTGTGTTACCATGTACTTTCTAAGAATATGACGTCTGAAATTCAAATGCCTGTCATTTTTATTTATTTGACATTTATTAAACCAGGAAAGTCTGACTTGGAACAAAAGCCAATTTTCAGCAGAGGCCCAGGGAGAAACACTCCAGACACATGTCTTTGTAACATAGGAGGACACCAGAGTACACCCACACAAACACAGGGAGAATATGCAGACTCTATACAGAAGGCACCCCAGCCAAGAATCAAACCAGAAAACCTCTAGTTGTGAGGCAACAATGCTACCACTGCACTATCAACTATTTATTGAATTAAAAATCCAGAAACCACAGATTTTATGAGGAGAAGAGCAAAAATATGAGGCAAAAATCTGGAAAGCTTTCACAGATGGTGGTGGGTAGGGAATTCAGGCTCTTGCTACCTGCACCCAAGGTTCAGGGTTCAAGCCTGAGGTATTCTGTATCCGCCACCAGTACATGTCAACTTACACACACACACACACACTGGGCATCAGACTACAAAGATGCCTTCTTCTTACTCCGGTCTGGAGCCTTCCTTGTGATTTCCAGGAATGCCGAGTGCGCATGCACGGAAGTTTCAAGACTTGTGATTTGTTTTGTCTTTTATTTTTCTACAGCTGTGGGGGCTGCAGTCCTATATCATGAGCTGCCCCTGGATATGTGTAGCATTAAGGATATTAGTTACTTTTACATTTCAGAGACCCACAGGGGGTATGCTAGGGGTGTCACAAGCATCAGCCCACAGAATATTGCACCAATTGCTTAATGCTATGTTAGAACATGCAAGGTAGTACATTTATTTTCCATGCATACCAGGGGAAAGAGCAAAAAAAAAAAAAAAAACAGGAATTTTATGATGAAGCACAATTTCTTGAAGTTTTCGAGCCATAGACTGCCCTCACATAGAAATCAAAGCCCCACCTGGTGAGCAAAGAAGGACATACATCAACAGGAAGGGGTTTCACTCAGTCAACTGTCAGGTTGTCTATAATATCTGAGAGATCATTCCCAATGTGTGTGGAGGCAACCCATGCAGTTACCATGACTGAAACATATGGCGCACCTCTCTGCTTTGCACAAGGTTTGTTAAGGGTGATGTTCCACGAGGCCATCTACTGGGTGATGCAGGTTATGTGCTTTGAACTGTGGCTCATGATACCCATCAGAAATGCACATAAACCCACAGAAGGATAAAAAGATGCCCACACTCAAAATACAAATATCATTGAGCATGTTGTTTGGCATGCTGAATTCATGTTTCTGCTGTCTAGACACATCAGGGGGTGCCATGCAGTACAATCTAGGCACTTGTGCAGAAATTATCACATTCTGTGCTATGTTGCACAATATCAGCTTGAAGAAACTGCTGCAATAAGGACAGCAAGGGCAAGGACAACACATTCCTGGACCACAAGCAAGGCCAGCACCTCAGCACATACAGAAGGATTCTGAGGGAAAACCTCCAGCTGCAGAGGAAGCCAGCAGATATCAGTATGCACAGTATGCCTTTACCCTGGCTAAGAGGCAAGGGACAACACACACATTCACCAGACAAGGATTACACATAATAACCTAAGTGCATACAAATATTACAAATGATGCCAGTCAATGGCCACAGACATTACTTTCCCATATAATGGCTGTGTATGGATAGCATCAGACACAGAGGGCCCAAAAGACATGACTCATACCTGCAGTAATTTCAAGGCAAGTGTGGAACCTGTACTGTATGAACAGATGTTTAAGAAGATAAACGTAACTGATATACCTGCATACTATTAGTTATAAATGTGATCGATCAGAACCTATGTGAGGCTTTCATTAATGGCATTAGTGCTTATAGGAATGATATCTGCAATATACAGCTATGCATTGTACACAGTAACCAGCATCAAGCCAGTCACTTACCCACTGTATACAAAACAACCAACAGAACAATTTTATCGATATTTTCACAAGTAGAGCAATAAGCAGGAATGCAATATCAGTGATTTCAATGCATGACTTACAATACTAACTGAAAACACTCCTTCCGAAATAAGTATGTGCAAAAGCATCCCAAATATTCTTATGTAATACATATGCAGAAATCAACATACTGAGAAAGACTCGCTTAGCTGTCCACACTGAGCATCAGAAGTATGTTCAATCCTAAGTCAAACCCAAATTAACTAATGGCATGGCACAGTCATCATCATTTGTACAGGGTGGGAGCAGTAGACCAAGGCTGACACCAAAGCAGTCAGAGTGTGTGTGAGTAAGAAACACAGAACATTCAGTAAATTAGAAAATATCTTAGGGTCACTAACAGGAGATGTATCCCAATCAACATTAACGTTTTCTTAGTTTGCATGTGTGCGAGTTGGTACAGTCAGTTTTTGTGAAATATATGTGTGTCTCTTCCTGAACACAATCAAGGTCTATGCTAGCACTATGTCCTGACATGCCTGACAGGTGTGAGCCATGTATGGTAGAATTATCAATTCAGTGTCATCACTTTTGACCACGCAAACTGCCTCTGTCAGGTGTTGCACTGCCATTTCCACATCCCTGGTTTGAAGTGTTGGTGCTACCTGAATATGAGCCATGTCTGCTGGATGTGCTCTCTTCCTGACTACATCCAGGACCATGACCCCACGGCCTATCATGTATGGGTGTGGACACCTCAATCACTGATGGAGCAGTGGGATCTGGCATGGCCACTTCAGCTAATACCAGAGAATGTTTTGGCTCTACAGACACATGGATGCCAACCTTCCCCCAGCAGACTTTCCATCACATGCACTGCCCAATCCCGTGTGTTACTTATCCTAGCCATGCAGTTGAGGCAGTCATGCATGTCAGAATGTGCCATATTTAGGACTTGCACTATCTCTGTCTATTGTCCCATTATGTAATATCTCAGAATCAATCAGACTGACCATCTTCACTAAAACAATCTCTGTTGGACTCTGTCTCTGCTAAGGCACATGTGTCAGTGTTTCTAGAAGTACAAGTATCAGCACATAAAGATGTCTAGAATGGTAGTAAATGCCTTATATATAGCATACCTGGAAGTTCTTTTTGGGACACGCTTGGCCTGTCATCCACATTAGCACCAACATCAAGGAGTCCATGTGAACCCTCTGCTAAGCTGTAGGATCTCTGACAGTGGACAGGACTACTCAATTTCAACAAGTGATGATTACATAGCAGGACCCTTCCCTGTAGACATATGTTCTCATGCTTCCACAGCTGCCCTCCTGTGTGCAACTGTAATCATATCAGTGGCAGAGTGCCGCACCTGATTATATTTTCTGGCACACCAGCCCATTGCATTTATGGCAGTAACCACCTGCTACCATGTGCTTTTTCTGGCTGCCTCTGTCAAGCAGGATGGATCTATGGTGGACTAATGCTTCAGTGATGATCTCATTCTCTGCATCATTAAATAGTGACTTGTGTGGAACAGATGGCCTGGTTGCCTTAATCCTGTATGACAGGAAGGAGTGAAGAGACAAAATACATTTGTAGCACACAGATAAATTATTCTTCTCAAATAAAATCTGTTCACCAAACCTTGACACAAAACAATTGAACACATGATGCTCATTTTGGACTACACACAAACTAAGGAAGCCCCCCCATCCAAAAAAAAAAAAGAAAAATTGTAATACATTAACATTACACCCAATCTGTTAACATTTCTATAATGAGGATAACAGTGGTGTAACTGACTGCTGGATGGTAGTAATACCAATTAATAGGCACAAATTTAAAGTGGAAATTCCAAGACAATTTCCCTGGGCTCACCACTGTTGTGGTGGTTACCATTGGATTTATGAGAAGCCTAACATATCTGCTAACTGCACACGTGCAACCCCTTGAAGTTGATAATGAACATAATACACTTGTCTGCAGTAACTGATGAAATTCCAAGAGCAAATGGTAGCACAATACTGTGATTTAACCGTACCATTTATTAACAAACTTTGAAAGCAGAACAAGAACTGACTTATCTGAAGATATCAACAGTGAATGAAAAAATGCATACAGATAAAAAATATAGTTTGCACACTGGCTGTTAAATGCAAGATTGTTTATTCGACACCAGTTCAGATATAGATTTTTTCCTGACTTCTGCAGACATGGCTGGTGGGGGAGATGATGGTACTAAATTTAAAGCACAAGGATGAGGTGTTGAGGAGTCCAGGATTTTTCATGAAGGAGCACAGCTGTAGCCTGCTGCAGGGGGACTTTACTGGGTCTCAGTATAAGGCTGAGGCTTGGAACAGGTTAACCAAGGCTGTCTCCAGTGCAACTGACATCTTACACTTTGGAGAGAACTGTCATCACCGCTACAATGACTGCCAATGGTAAAGAAGGACATCCTTAGCAAATGGGAGGGTGAGTTTGGAACTGCTGACACCTGTCAGTTGTATAAAGACACTGACCCATCAGCATTCAATTATATAGAATGCAGTAGACAGACAAAACTGGTATTCGTTATGCTCTTTATTTATTTAACATTTGTTTACTGGGAAAGTCTGACTGGGACAGAGCCTATTTTCAGCAGAGAACTGGGGAGAAACACTACAGATGCATGTCTTTGGAATGTAAGAGGAAGCCAGAGCACCCAGAGGAAACCCACAAAAATGGAGGGAGGACATGCAGATTCCACACAGAAGGCACCTCAGCTGAGAATTGAACCAGATAGCCTCTGCACCACTGCACCACCCACATCTTGTATGTCCTGTATGTTTGCTCCTGCTTCTTCACCTTCCCTATGTACCTGACCCTCACCTTCCTAAACACATTCCCCAACATTCTTCTCTCTTTGAAAGTAGAAAATAAATAAATAAATAAATATAAAGTAAACAATGGGCACTTGTCCCAGAAAAAACAAAAAGAACTATACACAAGTTTACACTTCGCCTTTGCGGCTTCTCGACACAGTTGATTTGGTACAACTGGCATTACAACATTATTCTTTTGTTTTCCCTACCCTTGCTATGGTGACAGTTTGGATTCAACAAATTCTGTCTACACTTCTACATTTATGTTGTGAAGAAGTGGATGGCTATGGTTTTCTCCTTTTGCCTCCCTACAAATTCCTCTATTCTTTCTCCTGTGTCCTCCCCTCTGCTTGTACCCCATTTCAAGACTTTCCGATTGACCTTTTTTCATATGTTTAATCTGGTCAAAAAATAGAATCACACAGAATACATATTTATTTATTTCACATTTGTTAACCGGGAAAGTCAAACTTGGAATATAGCCAATTTTCAACAGAAGCCTGGGAAAAAACACTCCAGACACATGTCTTTGAACATGGGAAGAAACTAGAGCACCCACAGGGAAAGCACATAAACACAGGAGAGCATGCAGACTCCACACAGAATATAGTCCAGGCAAGACTCAAACCACAGAATTTCTTACTGTGAGGTGACAGTGCTACCACTGCACTGTTCACTCTTTTGTCTCACCCCTTTGTACTGTTGGCTAATCATTAGGTTGATGGATGCATAGTTCATCTTATGCCATGTTCTTATAGCCAGAAATAACCTGTAAGAAAGACTTCACTTTTTGTCTGCAGCATTTGTCCAGAGTTTGGCATCATGCACCAATGCCAAGTAATGGTGAATAGCTGTTCATGTCCTATGGCAAAACTTGATTAGATGTTGCCATCACCCACAGTAGTCTGGTTATCCTTGTGCAAAGATGCTTAAACATCCTGTGCTATCAGAATACAGAGTAAAGTCAGAACAAAGGCAATACCTGGCAAGAGTTACTCTAACAGTTCTTTGATGACTGGAAGTAACAAAGTGCACCTTCTTCTGTGGAATGTTGACATAAATCACTTGTCTGAAGAATGCTTTTATCATGGGCTCGATTCCAGATATATGTCACATTATTTTGCACTGTGATGTTATACTTGTATGATATGCTTCATGACATACCTCTTAATTTTAAACAGTTATGACCTTTAATGAACAGATTTTGAATACTGTTCCAAAAGAAATTTACAAACACATTCATGCCCATTAGGACGATTTAGTAATCCACCCTTATTCTACTCATGTCTTCATCGGGTTTTGCCTCTCCTGAAACTTCTTGATCCCAGAGCCATTAGTTAATGATACAGAGCATGACAGGTGAATAATGAGGGCCCACCATAAAGATGTGCATTAATCACCTATAATACTACCCTTTCATATGTGTATGTTATTCTGCATGCATTTTCACTCCTCTCTCACCCTTTGCACCGTTGACTATTCATTAGACTGATGTACGTACATTTCATCTTATGGCATGTTCATACTGTCATTACTTTGTTGAAAACTAATACCTACAGCTTCCATTGGCTGAATAGGTTATCACTGTTCCTTCAATGATGTGATATTAACACAACACAGGATTTCTAGGATGATGTGATAATGATTAAGTCTATAATCCTGATTTGTTAGTCTGACAATGGTTCAAATCCAGCAGTAGGTAAAACTCTTACTGCCTGCTTTTATAAGTGTCTTTCCTGTGAATGTGTTGCCTATGCATCTATCTAACCCCCTTCCCTTTTGTCAGTTGTAGTCCTCAGTATTTTCATGAGGTCTGGCAATGAGCAAGTGTAGTAAGTGATGCTAAATGGCATTTCAAGAATTATTGCAAAATGTAGTGAGTTTTTGCCTTACACTGCATTGCCATGGTTATTGTAGCACAAATATCAATAAGTCCACTGTGCTACAGTAAAACAGAGTTAGGGTAATAAACTGTGCTACACTTACTCTTCCCTATATATCATGCTGCTGGATATCATGTAATGTGTAACAGAGGTTACAATTGATATAAGTGTAATGAATAGGGTTGCCACGTTTTCAAATGGCCAAAGTGGGACATTTTGGGGACAAAAATCAGATTTTACAGGCAGACACATGCCCACAGTCAGTACCAAGGATAGAACTTCACTTTTTGCCTAAATAAAAGCTTATTCTTGTAGCATTTTAGTTGCTTATTCTGTTTCTTATAACATTTAGGTATTTTAGATACAGAATAACTGTTTTATGCAACTATTACATAAAATATAGGACATAATTATGTCCTATAATTTTTATTTATTTGACATTTGCCATTTTTAATAATTTTCAGAGGCACAGGGACTGTCCCATGTCGTACATAGGAGGACAGGTGGTAACCCACTCATAATGAATATGCTGACTCTACAGAAGGCACCCCCCCAGAATCAAACCAGAAAACCTCTGTTTACACTATCAACTTTTAATGAACTGGCTAATAATACTTAGCGTACCGGGTAATCGCATCATGCATGCCTTCTCTTATTACAGCTGTGGCTGCAGTCCTACAGTATGAACTGCCCCTTTGTGTAGCATTTAAGATAGTTACTTACATTTCAAGTATGTTAGGGGTGTCACAACATCAGCCCACAGAATATTGCACCAATTGCTTAATCTATGTTAGAACATGCAAGGTAGTGCATTTATTTTCCAATACCAAAAAAAACAGGAATTTTATGTGATTTCTTTCACTCATGTCAACATCAGGTTTCTATAATATCTAGAGATCATTCCCAATGTGTGTGGAATGCAGTTACCATGACTGAAACATATGACCTCTCTGCTTTGCACAAGGTTTGTTAAGGGTGATGTTCCACGAGGCTATCTACTGGGTGATGCAGGTTATCTTTGAACTGTGGCTAATGATACAGAAATGGACATAAACCCACAGAAGGATAAAAGTTATGTACTCATAATACAAATATCATTGAGCATGTTGTTTGGCATGCTGAATTCATGTTTCTGCTGTCTAGACACATCAGGGGTGCCATACACTCTAGGCACTTGTGCAGAAATTATCACATTCTGTGCTATGTAGAAACTGCTCACATTCCTCCTCAACAGATAAGGATTAATATTACAAATGATGCCAGTCAATGGCCACAGACATTACTTTCCCATATAATCAAGTGTGGAACCTGTATGAACAGATGTTTAAGAAGATAAACGTAACTGATATACCTGCATACTATTAGTTATAAATGTGATCGATCAGAACCTATGTGAGGCTTTCATTAATGGCATTAGTGCTTATAGGAATGATATCTGCAATATACAGCTATGCATTGTACACAGTAACCAGCATCAAGCCAGTCACACAGAACAATTTTATCGATATTTTCACAAGTAGAGCAATAAGCAGGAATGCAATATCAGTGATTTCAATGCATGACTTACAATACTAACTGAAAACGGCTTAGCTGTCCACACTGAGGAAGTATGTTCAATCCTAAGTCAAACCCAAATTAACTAATGGCATGGCACAGTCATCATCATTTGTACAGGGTGGGAGCAGTAGACCAAGGCTGACACCAAAGCAGTCAGAGTGTGTGTGAGTAAGAAACACAGAACATTCAGTAAAGTAGAAAATATCTTAGGGTCACTAACAGGAGATGTATCCCAATCAACAATGTCCAATTTGTAGTGAGCAATGAAGGTATGAGTATTGGACCAAGTGGCTACTGCACAAATGTCATATGTTGAAGCTCTGGACTAGAAAGTGGAGGATGTGGTCATAGATCTTGTGGAACGAGCCTTAGGAGGTTTAGGAAGTGCCAATCACTTTTTCTTATAGACCAAAGAAATGCAATCAGTGAGCCAACTGGTTAAAGTCACCTTCGAAACTGATTTGCCCAGCTTGACTTTAGAAAAGAAAACAAACAGTTGGTATGATTTTCTGAAATTTTGTGTTCTGTGAAGATAGAATCTACGTTGTCTCTGAACATCCAAAAGGTGTAGTATGTATTCTCCTATGTTAGAAAAATTTGGAAGGAAAACAGAAAGGTTGATGGACTGATTTATAGCTGTTTCTGAAGCCATCATAAAGGAAGAATTAGTATAGCGAGACACTCTGTCCTTGAGAAAAATTATGTATGATTGCTTAGAAGAGAGACCACGGAGTTCTGATACCCATATGGCAAATGTGATTGCAACCAGAAAAACAGTTTTACAAGACAAAAACTTTTAAGGCCCTCTTGGCAGCTGGATCAAAGTGAGGGCTGAATCAGGACTCCAAGAAGTATTGTTAAATCCCATGGAGGAGGATGATCCTTAATAGAGGGTCAGAGTAAAAAGGTACCTTTAAGAAAGGGTTTGCATAATCCAGATGATGCCAGGGATGAATGGTTATCTCTTACATGAAAATTTGAGATGGCTTCAAGTTGGATCTTTATCGTAGAATAACTTGCTCCACTGTTGAAAATGGAAGCAAGAAAGTCTAGGATCGCAGGAATAAGTAGATTCCTAGAATAATCCTTTTGAGAGGATATAAGGATGTGTCAAGCTGAGGAGAGAAACCTGGAATGTCTAGCCATCATTAGTAGTAAAGAAACCATGTGGTCAATTTGGGGGTCTGAATTCCCAGATGTCACCCCCTCATGCATGAGAGAAGAGATCCTGGGTTGGAATTAACACCCAAGGGAAGTCATACTTGTTGAGGCCAGAGCAGGGTAATGAGGATTACTTTGCTCTTCCAGTTAGATGCTTTCTGCAGGAAATGGGAATTAGAGCTGTAGGAGGAAATGCATATAGGAGTGCAGGGGGGCAATCATGAATTAGAGAGTCTGTTTGTGACTCCTCATCTGGGGGAGATCAGATAGATGTACCTGCTGAACATGGAGTTGAGAGGGGAGGTAAAGAGATCACAGCACAGCTAGCTCCATTGTCAGAAAATAATTTCTGTCACAACAGGGTTAAGAGACCACTCATGAGGGAGTAAGATAGACCTGCTCAGTTTGTCTGCTAACACGATGGACTTCCTGGAGATGTGCATTGCCAAAAGAATGAGGCCTACTGACAAACTCTCAGATCCTCTTGACATAGGGGTTGGAGTTTGTTCCCAGCTGCTTGTTGATGTACCACACTACTGACATGTTGTCTGTCTGGATGCAATCATCCCTGGAGGGAAAGTATCTTGAAATGCCTGCAATATTAACAAGATTGCTCTCATTTCTAGGACTGTGATGTGAAGACTGACCTCCAGTTGAGACCAAGTGCCTTGGAACATCCTTCTCAAGTAATGCACCCCTGCCCTAGCTGGGAGGCATCTGTAGTCACTGTGGCTGTGGGTGGTGGAAGAACAGAAGGGTGGTCCTGAGACATTTCTTATGCAGTGATCCATCAGTCTGTGTGTTCTCTGTACATCTTTGTAATCCATGTTGGTATAGATAGGGGGTGTCATCCTATTGACCATTGCACCACAAGCATTCATTGCAGTACCCCTCATATAATACCCTGCTAGAGGCAATAGAGTTGTGGAACCTGCCATAGATCCAAGGTGTTGCAAAACCAATCTTGCTGGTGGGAAAGGAAGAGACAGGATGTGGAATGCTTGACTCTGGTGTTATTCTTGTTTGCCGTAAGGTTTTGATTTCCATCATCATATCCAGATGAGCACAAATAAACCCCAAGACTCAAGTGAAGAAGAGCTGAGACTTGGCATAATTCACTGTGATGCCCAACTGAACATAGTTTAGCAAGTAACACCTAGCTTGAATAGGTAGACACTTAGTAGGAGCAGAGGGGAGCCAGACATCAAGGTCTGGAAACACCCAGAATCCCAGCAGCCTCAGCTGAGCTGCAACCACTGCCATGCAATTGGTGAACACCCTGAAGGGCTGTAATGAGGCCAAAGGGCCAGGCTCTGAACTGGTAATGACTAGCTCCCAGCCAGAAGCATAGAAATCTCCTGGATTGCCTGTCTATTTTAATGTGATAGTCCACTTCCTGGAGCTCTATCAAGCACATTCAATCATCCTTGCTCAATAGCAGTAGAATGGATTGAATCATGACTATTCAGAACTCCGAGTGTCTGATGTACTGGTTTTACTTCAAAAATAGTCACACAACAACCAAATAAAAACAAGGCAATTCCAGACTGCAAGTAGGATAACCTCTTTACAGTTTATTTTAAATCCACCAATACATGAGCGCTTTCATCTCCAAAATGAGACTTCATTAGGTCCTTGTTTTTCTTTGGCACCAAAAAGAACCTCAAGTAATTCCCAAATCTTTGCTAGTCTAGGCGACCATTTGGGTGACCCTTTTGACCAGCAGCTTTTCAATTTCTGTAGCTTCTTCTTTTCTCTAACTGGGGGATCAGGATTTTTTGTAGACTGAAGGGAAAAGGGTATATAATAACCTCTAGATATGATCCTTTGCACCCAATTGTCTTTTGTTATGGTTTTCCATGTTTCCAGGTGCAAGGATAAGCACCCCCAACTGCCTCCAGAGTGCAGCAGCCAGGCGACCTTTCAGGAGAGCTGGTAGGGCTTCTCAGAGAAATGACCTCTGAAACCTTGATTTTGCGGGCCTCTTCTGCCATGAGGGTGACAGCTATCATTGGAGTTCCCCTCTGCCTTGGGTGGACCTGTTCCCATAGGAGTCCTTGGAAGAGCCTTGCAATTGTGGCTTGGCTTATGGAACCAGATCCTCCTACCATCTCTCTGGTTTCGGGAAATAGTCCTTTGAGGGGTTAGAAAAATATACCCTTATGGAAGATAATGTCTACTCATTTTGTTCAGTCCCTATATAGGTTTCTTTCACTTTGGGGCCAAATAAGGTGGATCCATCAAAACGAGCATTGATAAATGATGACTTGAGAGGCTCAGAAAAATCACAGAGGTGCATTAAAGTGTGCTGTCTCACAGCAATTCTAGAAGCTCCATCTGAGGCATGGGAAATCAGCCTCAAAGAGGCATTCAGTAGAACTGTAGCATGGCCAGTTGTGAAGAAATTGTCTTTTTGTCTTCCACAGATATGGATCCCAAGAAGGCACTGGAAAACTCCTTGATCCAGTCACTCTGAAATCTTATAAACTGTACAAATAGTTCAGTGACCTGACAGCAAAGGATGCTAATGCATAAACACACTTCCCAAACCTGTCCATTGTTCTGGACTCTCTATGCAGGGGATAGTCAGAAGAACTCTGTTTAGAAGATCTTTGTTAGTAGCTGCTGCTAAAACCAATGCATCTACTGGGGGACTCTTGCTCCAATGGGCCTGATCCTTGGGTGCAACCAGATACCTAATGGGCCTTTTGGGGACTGACACCAAGCCTGATGAGAGATAAGTATCACTACCTCATCCACCAAGAGGACTACTCAGGATGTAGCCAAGTCAATTCCGGAAGCCTGAAGAAACACAGACTGCTTCTGTGAAGGCGGGGGGGGGGGCAGAAAACCAAGCCATTTTCTGTTCCAAAATTTCAAGTATTTCACTGAAGAAGACATTCTCAAGGGGTTATCTGGGGGACCAATGGGAGATGGAGCTGGTAAAACTCCCAACAGAATTTGGGCCCAGAGAAACTTTCACATCATCCTGTCCATATCTGTTTTGGTTAGGCTCTTAGATAACCTGAGAGATTACGAGGTCGAGGGTTGCCTGAAAGTTTTTGCAGAGGTATCATGTAAAAAAAGACAAAGGCTTCCCGAGGGTATCAGCTCTGTAGTGACAGTAGAGGGGCAATGTACTGGTGATTTGTATCTGGCCCTCATTAGATCTGAGGACTTGGAGACCTTTTCAGGCAGAGACAATCCTGAAACAGAGGAAAGAGAATGATCAGGGAATTATTTCTTATACTCTTTACCTTTTGCTGATGAATGCCCCTCATTATGGGCCAATCTTCCACAATAAACACACTCCTGGTGGGCATTGGAATTTGGGATTTTATGCCCACAGGAGATGCATTTTTTGAAGTCAGTAGGCTTGTTGATCATACTGAAGAAAAAGTCTAATCAAAGAGAAACAAAATAGAAGAAGAAGAATACCAGCAGTGGTATATGAATAGAAAATACCAACAATGGTAATAAAGATGTACCCTCAATAGGAAACACCAAGTACAAAAGTGGTATAACAACAAAACAGGAGGCCTGTAAGAAGGGAGCAGAGAAAAAAAGAAAGAGATGAGCCCCTTTTTATATATCTATCTATCTATCTATCTATATATATATATATATATATATATATATATATATATATATATATATAGATATATATATATATATATATATATATATATATATATATATATATATATATATATATATATATATATATATATATATATATATATATATATATATATATATATGGGTCTACTTTCATAGACCACACATGTTCCCAAAAAAACACACAACACCAACAACTCAACATACCAACACCATAACACCGACACAAAACGCCAAGTACACATTGCACACAACAACATATCCACTAACCTTAACCTAAACTAACCCTAACGTCACACTACACTTACCCCTACCCTAACCTAACTCACTAAAACACCCCTAAACCCCAACACCGCCACTATCGCACACTCACCCTACCTGCACCCTAACCCTAACTCACTTAACCCACCCTAAAACATTCAGCCCGTCACTATCGCACACTCACACTCACCCGCATTCTAACCCTGACACACTTAACACTACCCTACACTGCTCTCGTCACTTCCACACACTTACCTCACGGAACCCTTAGTCCGACAGCACCGCACACTCACCTTTCCCACACCCTATCCTAATATCCCTCACTATCGTACACTTACCTGTCCGCTCCCCAATACTACATCTTTCACTTTCGCACACTTACCGTATCGCCACACTCTGCCGTTGTCGGTCTCTCAGCCAGCCGCCGGGATTTCGTTAACCTACCTGTTCGGTCGTTCGCCTCGTCTTCCGGTGTCGGTGACGTGGCGCTTCGGTCTATGAAAGTAGACCCATATACATATATATATATATATATATATATATATATATATATATAATTTTTTTTGTCTGTTCCTATAAAGGGTCGCCACAGCGGATCATCTGTTTCCATTTTTTCCTGTCCTCTGCATCTTGTTCTGTCACACCAACCACCTGCATGTCCTCTCTCACCACATCCATAAACCTTATCTTAGGCCTTCCTCTTTTCCTGTTACCTGGTAGCTTCATCCTTAGCATCTTTTTCCCAATATACTCAGCATCCCTCCTCAGCACATGTCCAAACCAACGTAATCTTGCCTCTCTGGCTTTGTCTCCAAACCTTCCAACCTGGGATGACCCTCTAATATACTTATTCCTAATCCTGTCCACCCTCATCATACCCAGTCCAAATCTTAACATCTTTAACTCTGCCACATCCAGCTATAACTCCTGCCTTTTTGTCAGTGCCACTGTCTCCAACCTATATAACATAGCTGGTCTCACTACCCTCTTGTAGACCTTCCCTTTCACTCTTACTGGTACTCATCTGTCACAAATCACTCCTGACACTCTTTTCCACCCACTACATCTTGCCTGTACTCTCTTCTTCACCTCTCTTCCACACTCACCATTACTCTGAACTATTGATCCCAATTTTTTAAACTCATCCACCTTCGCTATCTCTACTCCTTGCATCCTCACCATTCCTCTATTCTCCCTTTCATTCACGCACATATATTCTGTCTTAGTCCTGCTGACCTTCATTCCTCTTCTCTCTGGGGAGGGTTGCATCAGGAAGGGCATCCTGCGTAAATCTTGGCAAAATCATGCATGTGGACACCATCTATATATATATATATATGTTTCTCTCTTTCTCTATATATATATATATATATATATATATATATATATATATATATATATATATATATATATATATACATATATATACATATATGTAAAACAATTAGTAGGGAAGGAACAGGGGAGGTAAGAAAAAATAGAATAGTTTAAAAGCTATTACATATCACAAAAAGTAACAACTCCTAATCACTATCGCTTGAGCTATGACAGACCACATCCATTGACTGAGCGGAAAACTAGGATGGAGGTAATTCAAGCTAAAAAGGATGATTATGGGTAAGGAGAGGAGCTTGAGCAAGTCTTTAGAAGTGGCAAAATTTGGATCCAAGGTCAGATCCAAAATATATTGGTTGAGGAATGGATGAAAAATACAACATCAGTTCAAGTAATACAAACACACCAGACAGGTATTCATACATGTGCCACAACACAAACTCTTATGTGTTTCTTCATCATCATAACGTGATGATCCATGACTGCTTCATTGTCCATTCCGTTTCACAACTCTGTATGTCTCATGTACACAACACAGATACATGTCAGTTTCAGTTCTGCAATATACATTAACAACAACATAGCTGACCTAAGTGAGCAGTCTGTATGTATTATTGAGCATAAGATTGGACTTACTCCTTCATATCAATAAATATGGCTTTGCACAAAACTTCAACATCACAATATCTTCTCTGACACAAAATAAGAAACTATGTCTATCTACACTGCACTGTCACACTGCAGAGGTCAGACGTCTTTAGTAGTGCTAGAGTTAAGTACTGTGTCATCTAGACTGTGCAAATTGATAGGTAGGGGGTTCTCATCTCACAGCAGTGAATGTATGTGTGTGTCAGTTTATTTGGGCTGTGCATAGAGTCATGAAAATATGACCTTCTGTAGTGCCAGCCTCACTGAAATAGCCTGCACTGCAGGGCGAGTCCACTTCAATGTCAGAACCTTACATCTTCTGCTATTCAACATAATGCTGATGTCATCCTCTACAAAGTGTACAGTCACAGTGTAAAAGTCAGACTTCTGTGGTGGCATTTTTGTTAAGTACTGTGTTCTCTAAATTTTGTAACTTTATAGATAGGGGATGCTAATCTCACAAGAGTCAACTTGCGTGTGTGTGATGGAGGGTCATAATATTACTAGAAGATTAATTTGGTAGCAGTGCTCATTTGACTCTTGCTCGTGAGGGACATTTAAAGGGACAGATCAATTCCACATCCCCTTTTCACTTTGTCCACTAACGCATGTCTGCAACACATGAGATGAGATCATCATTTCAATAGCACAATCTCCTTTTGCAGGAATCTAACCCATCCCATCAATGTTACCACTGAGCTATATATTAGCTGCATATGCCACAGCAACAGGCATAACACATACATTAAACAGATCACCATTGAAGAGAATTATGCACTTTAATATGCTACTGGTAGAGCTAGTAGAGCCCTTTGTCATAGAATCTATGAACACCAGTATGCATTTAAAAGCAAAGATGAGAAAAATGCCCTTAACAAACATTGTAACAATGGCAATTGTAGAACTGATTTTAAGGTAGTTGTTTTAGATCAAATTGTGAATCCTGAAAGCTTATTCAATACTGAAGAAGAATTGGACTGGAGAGAATAGGTATGGCAAATTAGATTAGATCCATGGTACTCTCTAGGTTTAAATGATAAAGAAAATTTTAAAGTTTTCCTGAAAAGGAAGAAACCTAAGTATTAATTGAAGTTTAATTAGGACAACTGCATAAATATGGTGTCTGTTTTTAGTTGCATTCAGTCTGAAGAAGTTTTGTGAAGTGATGAAAGCACTTACTGGATGTTGATTCTTTTGGAATAAAATAGCTTTGATTTTATCAAACTGGTTTTATTTTATTTCTAACATTTAATTTACTACCAGAAAACAATAATTGTTCCATGGATAAATGTCCTTTTTGTACAATTCCAGAATTTTCATCATCAGTCCATCCATTTCAAATGTTGAGTCACAAAATGTCTCTGGCCTTATATGTATAAACAACTGAATTTATTGAACTTTAAAACTCAGAACAGTTACCAAATCACCCATCCAGAATATCTGTATATTACAGTGTCATTTTTTTCTGTGATTCTCACAATATATATTTTCTTCTTTTTAAAAACAGTTTTATGCACCATTTGTTCCACCTCTCTGTTTTTGCCTTCTGTCACTGCTGCATACATTTTAATTACTGCATTCTCTGCTGTCACAAAACTAGACTCCTTCTGTTTGTTGCTGTTTTCCTATTTTGTTTTCTATTGCTGCTGCATGAGTTTTAACTCTTTCATTCTCAGCCACATAACCTGGTTCTTTCTCCACATTACTGCCCTAATGTCACCTGGATCATCCTGCTTGATTATTTTCATCAGAACATAATCTGCAAGCCCACTTGATGACAGTTCTGTTTTCTTCACCACTCCAACAAAATCTCTTACTTCATTCTCCATTCAGACATTTAAATACTTTTCATTTGTATTATTCACCACCCAGCAATCTTTATCTGCATTCTGACTCTCCATATCGAAAGCTATTTTTCTCCAAATTCTCATTTCCATCTTCATATTTTTCTTTCTTCCTTCATGATGCTGCTGCTTCCCTAAGGTATCTTCCTTACAGCTGTAGGAGCTATCCAACACTATAAAGTAGCTCCAAAGGTTAGGGGTACTTTATTAAAATTCAACAAAAATACACTAGACATTCAACAGTACACCCTATCAAACAAACTTACACCAATAAATTAAAATGTCTATTACCAACAATTGCATTCAAGTTCATAAAAAAACTTTTTATAACCTTCCCATCCTTTATACCATAACCTCAGTATATATTTTCTATATTCCATAATTTGCTGAAAACTATTTTTAGTTCTTGTTTTCCATATCTGATAAATAATAGCAATACATAATCTATCTCTGAATTCAACTTCAGTATGATGAAGCCCTGGATAATACCCATATATAACATTATTCACTGATATCTTTCTTAAAGCAGAAAATTCTTGCTATTGCAAAATAAGATTCCATAATGATCAAACTTTTGGACATCTTTTGATACTTTATATTTCATTTCACCTTTAACATGGATTTTTTAGGTATTAACCTCCATAAAATCTTTATTTTCCTTACACTGTTTAAACTTTTGTTGTCTACTTTTTCATTGAAAAGTAAATATTTTTAGAAACATTTTCCAGGGATAAATTTTGAAACAATTCATCATAATTTTCTCACACCATATTGTTATATTTCATTCAAACTCATTTACATATATCTTCCATACTGTAATCTTTGTTTCCCATTCCTTTAATTCATCATATGCATTACTCCTTATATTTTCCTTCTCCTTTGATTTAGCCCATATATCATTATATTTTACTGTATAAAGTTAGTTACAGTCTTATTCTGTGTTTCAATCATTATGTTTAGAATCCACTGTAAACCCAAAGATGATAAAAGTACAGTATGATTCTTTGAAATTCAGCCCTCCTTTTTCTTTCTTTTGTGAATTATTCCTCTTCTAATAGGGTTTAATCTTGACCTGCAAAATATCAAAAATATTATTTGAAGTAATTCCATATCCAACTCATTTGGAAAAAAACAAATATTGCTCCTAAATAACTGTTTTGCCTAAAACTATTAAATTTAATAAATAAACTTTCCTTTGGAAATTCAACCTAAAAGTTTTTCACAATCTGCTCTTGTATTTAATATAATCTAATAGCTTTTTATATTACAATTTCATATTGCTATAATTTCCAAATGATATTTCCACAATTTTGATTTCATTCTGTACAAATGTTGTATACATCGTAATTATCTGTTCACCAAATCGTGTTTTTGTTTGTCTATTAATTTGCAAACCAGTCCACCTACAGATCTTTCTATCTCTGATATAACAGGTTTGATCATCTTTATATTCTCCACAATAAGTACATCATCAACATAAGACATTATTAATGTTAAATGTATCATGTCTTAGTAAAGATACTCCTCCATTGACATACTTTGTGTTACTTTTTCTATAACAGCATTTATAACTGTGTTACTTTTTCTATAATATAATTTATAACTGGCATAAAATGTATAATTCTTAATGGACATCCTTGGAAAAATCCTTTTTGAAACAAACCTTACCTTTTACTAATCCATTAATTAAAGCCTTAATCATGCAAATGTAATTAACTTAACAGTCTCATCTGAAATGTTATATGTCTCCAAAGTTTTCCACAATTGTCTTCTATCTAGATTATTGTAAGCTTTCTCTGGATCACATCCAACAATCCTACCATCTACATTTTTATCTGAGATATTGTACAGTATCTCTTTAATAGTTATCATTTCTTCAAATCTTGTTATTCTCTATACCATAAAGATCCATGTAGTTGTATAATTTCAAAAATAATTTATAATCAACATTCAGTAATGTTATAGGTCCCCAATTATCCAAATCTTCCTTACTATCCCTCTTCCAGATTAATCTAATAATACCTGTAATATTTTACAATTATTTTTTGATCCAATTCCATTATTTGTTCATACTTTCAGTCTTTTAAAAGATACATCTTATCTTCATTACAGATCTTATGTAAGAATTGAATGACCTCCTGTTCAATACCTAATTGAGTTCTCTAACCTCTTCATCTTTATGTCATAAACTATCTATGCACGGGTTCCCTTCAGAATCTCGAACACCTGAAAACCCAAATGTCATATGGTTGAGACCATATGATCGAGTTTTCAGAAGCTCAAAATTCTGAACGGAGATCTGCATACAGTGCAGAATGGGAAATTTCCCTTTTTCATGCCGTAGTGCGATCTCAGAGTTGGTGTATTTAAGTAGCGGGGGTGTGGGGGGTGCAGGGGGGCTTGCCCCCTGTAGAAACATTTTATTTTTATTTTTTTTGTTGGATTAATTTCAGGGTTTTGAGTTTCTGAAAACTCAATCATATGGTCTCGACCATATGACATTCGGGTTTTCAGATAGTCGAGATTCTGAAGTGAATCCCTATGCACATATGTTGTTTCATCATTTTTTTGCCTAAATAAAGTGAAATTGCTCCTTTTGCACCTTGCACCAACCATTTTTACTTTTGCAATAACTAATGCAATCTAGTCTAATTTGCCTCATAATTCTTTCTCTCTTTGAACTTATGCTTCATTGAACTTACCATTATATAACATCATCTTTTGTATTAATTGACCATTAATTGACCATACTATAGCTTCTCTATTTTTTAATATTCTTTTTCCATTTTGCAATATATTCTCTTAACAATTTTGAAATGTAATCCACCACATAGTACATTTCTCATAAGAAAATCTCATTATTTAAGGTTCTTTCCATATTATTTTATTTTTGCATTTAAAGTCCTTCTGCAAATTAATTGCATTTTGAATATTTACCTTGATAAATTATATTAGTATTAGCCCCTATT
Source organism: Protopterus annectens (assembly GCF_019279795.1). Lineage (NCBI taxonomy): Eukaryota > Metazoa > Chordata > Ceratodontiformes > Protopteridae > Protopterus > Protopterus annectens. The sequence continues at coordinate 1,040,705,820 of NC_056747.1, forward strand.
TCAGCCAGAATAGCTTCATGATCTGTACAAATAACCCTAAACTTTCTATAATTTATTTCTATTGATGTATCAGCATACATAGTAAAATTTATTTCTCTTCTTGGATTAGATCATATTTAAGTAAAACCTCTGTGGGCACCTAAACATAACTGAACTAAATTTATCACTTCTCTTACTTTCTTATGGGTTCATAGGAAATTACTAGGCTAACAGCTCAAGGGCCTTTACAAGCTTAGCCATTGTTACCAGGATTTACCTAGATTTTTGATGTCTAAGGACTAGAAGATGGCTTAGGTTTCTTCCTATGCCTTTGGATATTTTACAGATTGCCCTTGCCCATAACGGACAAAGGTACCATCCCAGGACTGAATTTGTGATGCCCCATCCATTGACCCAAATTTCATTTGAAGTGGGTCAGGGAATGGCTCTGTTTCACATGAAATGGCACCCTCTTCACGAAAAGGGGTAATCTCTGAGGCGTGTAACTATCCCTCCAGTATATTTGTTTATGTGAAGGCCAGGTTTAGATCCCTGTGTTGCGTAATCCATGTGACGTTTATTTTGCAAATGTGTAACAGTTCTATCAGTACAAGATTTGAGAATGCTTTGTAGGTTAGGCATAGATTATTCCTTAATAGTCAATAGGAGACAAGAGGGCTTTTAGGTGGTCTGCATAGGACATGTTGTTTAAGCTGTTTTTTTTTTTTTTGTAAGGCATGTCTGAGGCTGCTGTAATTGTTGCAAGTACCTGGTCTGGTACATGCAAAAGGTGTATTGTGCTCAATTATTGATCTGATTAGGGCCAAGTATGGTGGGACTATAACACCTTGGATTTGGGTGCCATGCCCTTACTTATAAGCTGTGCCATATAATGATCAAAGTTCAGTTTACTGTCTATCTGCATACCTAGATCCCTCACCAGTGGGTCAACTGCAGGGATGTACTAGTAATGTTGTAATTTGCATGGGTATTCAACTTTCCAAATGGTATATTTATGCACTTTTTTGCATTTAGTTTTAGATTATGGCTCTGGCACCAATTATTTGAGTCTGACCTTTCTGAAGGATATCTATTCTACATCATTGCTGGATTCAGTGATTGTCACCAACTTACAGCCATCAGCAAATTTAGCCAGCCAAAGGCCATCTACATTAGTCTTGACTTCAGAGAAGTATACTCCAAACAGGAGAGATCCCAGCACTGAGCTCTGTGGTGCATCACTAGTAACCGGCATCTTGTTGGATCTGGATTCTCTAAATCTAATGAAATGTGTCCTGTCCATGACCCAGTTGGCTATCTATCTGGTGACAAAGAGATTTATGCCTAATTTTGTGAGTTTATCTACAATACCCAAGTGGAGAATTGTGTCAAATGCCTTGGCCTTGGTATCTTTTTCAAAGATATTCACTATCATGAGCCTGCATGACCTGTCCTTGGTGAAGCCAAACTGGATTGGAGATTTCCTATGTCATCATTTATCAGGTCCATGATTATTCTTTGTATAACCTTGCATATAAGACTAGTCAGACTATGTGTCTGTAATTTTCTGGGTCCTTTGATGGTCCCTCTTTATGTAAATGGATGACCATTGCTTTCCTCCACTCCCCAGGGACAAAGCCTGTCTGGAGGCTATAGCTAGAGATCCTACTGGACCTGATAGGATGTGTTTCAAGTTATTTAAGAGGCATCAAGACCCATTGAGGCAGTGTTTTTAGCTTAAAGAGTGCAGTAATGACCTGTTGTTTTGTGATAACTGGTAAGGAAATTGTGCAGAGTATTTCCTGGAAGGTAACTAGAAGTGATGGGGGGCGGGTTTGAGCTGAAGTTATTGGCTAGCGGAATTGCTATAGCTTCTGGATAAGTGTAAGTGTGCCATCTATGTCTAACTCTGCACATTGCTGGATTCACCCTTAAGATTGCAGACATACTGTAACTGAAAAATGCCTTATGATCATCCTTTGCATGGGAGGCTATTTTGCCTCTACGTTGGCTTCTGAAGACTGAACTAGTCCTCAGATTTGCTTGTTTAAACTATATAAAGAGTTTTTGCCCTGTTGTGCACATCCTCTCCTACTTCTGGACAGGATTTTCTTTCTTTTTTGTTAAAATCTTTTGCTGTTTTTCCAGTATGTTTTCTAACATTGCAATTAAAATCTCATAACAATACAATATTCAAAGCTGTTCTCTTTCTTTCCTATCTCTATGAGCATATGATACAATTAATCTGAAAGGTTTACCTTAATATCTAATACCCATCACAGATGACCTTCTTGCTTTGGCAATAATATGATCTAAATTTAAATAAAATTGCTATACTCATACACCTTTCTTTTCCCAAGTTCCATATAATAGTATTTCCCTATATTAACTTAATTTGTTCTCAATCCTTACTTGAACGTTTACGTGCATCTTGCAAACATATTACATCTACAGCTTTACACTCACACCACTGTAAAACTAAAAGCCTTTTAATAGTATTAAAAATACTGTTAACATTCAGTGAAACAATTCATAAATTATCTGTTGCCTTTTTTCCATCAACCTATTTTTATATTTCTTTTTTATTTCTCTTTGTCTTACTCTGTATGCAATTGATGTTTTACCTTTAACAGCTACCCATCTTTCTTCCTCTCTACCATCACTTTCATCAGTTTTATCATTATTTTGACTACTTGTATTTAATACAGTATCATTTTTCTCTTCTTCTATTAGTTTGATTAAAAACATCTTCCTGTTCACTCTTATCAGTAACTTCCGTATCTTCATTTTCATTATCAGCACTTTTAGTTACATCATTTTCACAAGCACTTTGTACTTCTTTACAATACATCCAGAAATGTCTTGTATTATCACAGCTATAGCAGGACATAATACAATTTTTAACCAAATTTCCTCTTTCCCTGCACTCTGAAAAATGCTTTTTTAGACAATTCTCTACAAAATGCCTTCCTTCCTCACAGAAGAAGTGAGTTTTTGGTTGTCCCCAGTATTTAACACTTTTTCCCCTCTTACATTAATAACACAGTGAATATGTTGCTTTTCCCATTAGTAGTCCATAATTTAACATTCCCAACCACCAATCTATAAACCCCTCTTATCTTTATTTTTAATACCAAAAACACTATCACAAATGTCCCGAAGATAAACTTCTAAATTACTTTGTAACACATGAATTAGAATAATAAGTTTTTTCTTATTTTTCTTTTCAGTTTGTGTTGTCAGAACAAAAATATTCCATGGAAACAAATCTTTTTCTTTATATTTATTCATAAACTTCAATAAACTATCTTCAGTTTCAAAAATAATGTCCCCAAATGTTTCTTTGCCCTAAAAATAAATCTCAGTCACAGTAATGCCAAGCAGAAGGATAACATTTCTTCATAAACTGTATCTGTCCATAGCCTTATCCAGTTTCAAATGAATTCTTACACATATTTTCTTCTTTGAATAACACGATTAACTTCTAAATGTTTACCTTGTTGTGCTACTGCTCCAGCAAGTGATTTTGATAATGGTAAGTTACCTTGTTCCTTAAAACCATCCACCTTCATCAAAATACTGTGTCTCCTCCACATTTTGAATTTTGTCCTTAATTTCACTTCACATGAAACCGCATTATATTTTTCTGGTTCCTTAACTGCCAACATATCAACCCAACTAACTGAAGAATTGCAACCACTATTCCATCTTTCGACACTTTTTTTAAAGCTTCCTTGTCTTCACTTAAAGCAAACAAATTTTGTTGAAACAAAACCTCAGAACTGACTGTCTCCCCAGCGTCCTCATCCTATTTTGCTCTGCTGTTCACCATATTGAAAGTGTGCATCACTATTCCCAGCAGCAAACCATGCTGGGAACCATGCACTCTCTCTATAAAATGATTAGGGGAAGATCCCCAGTGCTGTAGTCAAATTTCCTCTACTTGGTATACATATAACCTTGGGTCCCCACTGAAAAGAGGATATTGGTCTACTGTGACTAACCCTGTCAACAAAAAAGTATAAATACATAAATTTATAAATAAATTATGGTTGCCACTATATTCAGTCATTCAGGTATATCATTGTACTCTAATTATTTTAGTTCATCAGAATCATTAAGTGGTTATATTTATACCTTAGTGGACCTGTTGCTGTAAAATGATCTTAGAGTGTTTTTTTTCCCCAGAATCGCCTTCAAGTGAGCCCCCTTTGTAGAAATCAAGCTAAACATGAGGAAATCATTTATTTTAACTTCCATGGAAATAAAATAACAGTTGTGTGAGTTATAGCACCTTGCAGTCCTTCTGAAACCTATTTTCATGTTTACTTTTTTGCTTAAGTTATTCTGATTTGTGTTCTGAAAGCAGCTATTTCCTCTTTAATAGTAGTAGTAAACACTCAACAAAATAAACTAGTTGAACTACATGTTTTAAGGCTTTCAGTTTTCAGTTCAAGTGCTGACAGGCCCTCTGCCACATTCTTCTGAGGTGTCAAAACTATTATTGTAATCCAGGAGCTGTTAACTAACCACTCTTGCTTCTAATTCAAAGAACTTTTAACAAACATTTAAAGTACTTTGCTAATCAGCAGTACCTCCAGCGGGAGAATTTGTGTTTTAGCTTGAATGTTGGCAATATGTGTTGTATTTGTTTAACATATTTCCTTACAATGCAACACAGAACAAATAAATCTGACTTTCTGTTGCTGAATGTGGGTTAAATATATTTGTTTCTCTTTCTACTGACACAGACATGTCTTTGCATATGGCATTTTTCCACCTCTGTTGTATTTATAGCAACACTCTTGCCTATACTGCAGGTTATCAACACTTCTTGGGTTCATAGGTGGTCACTAAGCTTTTGCCATAAAAGCCATTTAAAGTGTAACCAAGCTTACTGCAAATTTACTTAACTATTGATGATATGTGTCAATACCCTGAGGAATTAAATGGATATGCTATAGGTTTGGACATATCAAGTGTTCACAGGCTTTCCCTGTCCATTAGGAACATAGGTGCCAATCCAGGGATAAATTTGTGGTTGCCCATCCATTGATTCGATTTATGTTTAAATAGGGTAAGGGGTAAGCTTTGCTTCACATGGATGGGAAGCCTGTTCCAGGGAAGGGGTAATCTTTGAGACAAATACCTGTCCCTCCAACATCTCCTGTTCATGTCTCAGACAAGGTTTAGGCCCTTAGATCAGGTATTTCTGATGTTAATTGTTTTGTGGATGTGCAACAGATCCATCAGTGTGGGATCAGTGGATTCCTTATAGGTTAGGCATAGATCTTCACACAGCAGTCTGTAGGAGACACAGTACAGGTAAAGGTCTTTGAGACTGTCTGCATAGGACTTGTTGTTTACTCCATCTATTTTTTGTAAGGAACCTCTGTCGTCTCTTAAGCTGTTGCAAGTGCCTGGTCAGGTACATGTCGGTCTGTTGTTAGCCGAGTACAGTGGAAAAATGACCTCCTTGGAGCTGGATGCCTTTACTTATAAACTGTGCAATGTAGAATGATTTTTCTCACTGCAGTCAACATGATGTGGTCAAAGGTCAGGTTACTGTCAACATGGGGTCCCAGATCCCTGACTACTGGGTATACTTTTAGGAGTGTATTAACAATATGTCATTTCCAGGGGTGGCTGTCATTCCAAAAGATACTATTATGCATTTTTTTCATACTAACCTTTAGTCTATAGCTCTAGTTGTTTGTATCAGCCACTTTTGAAGTGTGTGTGTGTGTTTCTTTTGGGGATTCAGTGACTAAGCTTGTTTGGAATCATCTGCAGACTTGGTCAGCTAGAGACCCTTGGCATTTGCCATGACTTCAGAAAATTAGATACCAAAAAGGAGAGGCCCCAGCACCAATTCTTGTAGGACTCCACAAGTGACTGACCTCTTTGTTGAGGTGGATTACGGTATCTAAACTTCTCATGTCCTATCAATGAGTGAGTTGGCTATCCATCAGGTCACATATGGGTTTATGCCTAATTTTATATGTTTATTTACAATTCCTGAGTGTGGTATTGAATCAAATGCCTTAGTCAATTTGAGGTAGGCAGTATGCACTTTTTTGCCCTCATCCATAGCTTTAATGACCTTTTCAAAGAAAGTCCACAGGGTTAGGTTGGTATGTCCTGCATTTGACAAAAATGGGTATGAATGTTTGCTATATCATTGTTTATCAAAAACATGACAATTATTTCCATGGCCTTGCATATGCAACTTGTTAGACTTATGGGTCTGTAATTCCCTGTGTCTGTGAAGGTCCTCCCTTGTGTAGGATTGCCATTGTCATGGCCGCCTAGGGTGCCATACAGGCCAGCCTTGTAAAGGGCACGTTATGCATTTATTTATTTATTTTAATTAATATAAAGTTTGCGCTCTTCTTGGCGTTGAAACCAGAGGGTGGAGGAGAGGGGAGGCGAGACGAGGTGAGCACCCTCCCACTTACAGCTGCAGGTTAGCCAGGAGGCTTAAAAAAAAACTTTACTTTGCACTGCGAGAGTCTTCTTTAAGGAGAAACTTGCGTGCGTCATGACACTAACATCATGCAAATGCATTCTGCAGTTCCACACGGAATTTAAGCCAGCAGTTCAAGATAAGAGTTAAGTCTGTGTCTTCATATGTGGCTATATGGCTTATAAAGAAGGTAAGTGTATGCGTGTGTCTCTGTGTAATTTAAACTGTTCATTTCTGTATGAGAGAGAATGTGTGTGGGTATGTATGTATGTATGTGTATGGAATTTAAATTCGCTGTTCTGCTTGTGAGATATAAAGTGCGTGTGTGTTACTTTGTGTGTGTGTGTGTATGTGTGTGTGTGTGTTTGTGTGTGTATGTGTGGAATTTAAACTAGCCATTCATTCCTTTGAAAGAGAAAGTCTTTGTTGCTATACAACAGTGCAAAAGAGAAGGTGTGTGTTGCTTTGTGAGAGATTCATTGTATGCGTGTGCTGCTGTGGTAGAACAGAGAAGGCAGGTGTGTGTGTGTGTGTGTGTGTGTGTGTGTGTGTGTGTGCACGACCATAATTTAAACTAGTTGTTTTGCTCATTTCTATATGAGAGAAAAGTGCGTGTCTGTGCTGTTGTATAAGAGCAGAGTAGGACTGTGGAATTTAAACTAGTTAGTTACTGTATGAAAGAGAAGGGGTGTGTGTGTGTGTGTGTGTGTGTGTGTGTGTGTGTGTGTGTCTGTGTGTGCATACATGCGTGCGTGAGTGCATGCATGCGTGTGTGTGTGTGTGTGTGTGTGTGTGTGTGTGTGTGTGTGTGTGTGTGTGTCATACACGATGCCTCTCAACTTCTTAGAGCAAGAAATCTGGACAAAGCCATAAAGTGGGATAAAGGCCTTAAAATAGAGACACTTTTTAAATATTGCTCTTATAAACTTAGAAAGTTGATAGAACGCTGATAGATATGAAGTCTAAAACTCTGTCTGTCATTATTTTCTAACTTCAGTCTTGAAAGATTTACCAATAATTTGTCAGAAAAACATAACTTTATGGAAAACAGACAAAAAATGAGGTCCTTCTCAAGTGTCCAGATTTAGCATTATAGTTATTGTTTGTTTCTCATAATTTGTGGTTTTCTGGCAAATCAGGGAGGACTGAAGTCACTAAATAGCACTGCAAGCCATGAAGGCATGTGTTGTGTTAATTTCAGCTCCATAAGTTTATTAATATCTAGTCAGTATACAGCTCACAATGTCTTATTGTGCCTATAAAATTTGTCACGTGCTGTGCTTTTAAAGGGCAGTCAAGATTTTACAACACAATATGTCTTCCAGTAAACTAATAATGAGTTTTTTAATAACTGTTATTCTAGCAACTTTCTAAGTTAAAAAGAACAATACTTAAAACTATCCATATTTATTTGGCCATTGCATACACATTATTTTAGGCTTTGTCCAGATTTTTTACACTAAGAGGTGGAGAGGTATGCATATCACTCAACTGTCCAGATTTTTGCCTCATATTTTTAGCGTATTCCTCATAAAAGTTATAGTTTTCGGGCAAATCACTGAGGATTGAAATAACTAAATGTCGAACATTTGAGTTTATGCCCTCATTTCTTTCAGAAAAAGTAGGCTAAGACAAATGCTTCTAAGTCTGTAAGAGTAATATTTTAATTTGTACCTCTTTTTGCCGCCTCCCCCCCAACTATTTTAGGCTTTGTCCAGCTTTCTTGTGCTAAGAGGTTGAGAGGTATGGAGGCATGGTATGTAATGCCATAGTTGCCAATTATTTGGTGCATTTTAAGGGGGGATAGGGGTTCTGTATTCCCGAGTGTCCTCCTTTCTATAAGATGCCTAGTTGTCAGTTTCTCAGTCAAAGCCAACTGCAATATTACCAGCTTACCAGTTTTTTAATGTAAAGTAGGCAACTACTTTGTTAAGGGCAGCAGGCACTGAATTTGTAGATGAAGCACTGAAATGTAAAGTAGTTTGCCAGTAACAGTTTCTTCATTATTTACAAATCTCTATAATGTAGAAGTATTCAGATGAATTTTACTACTGCAGACATTGTGCTTATGATTGATACTGGTGGATTGTAATGACAGAAGTTTGAGTGGCCTTTTATGGTTAAAATGTTCTGAAATGGGTAGTTTTGTCATTATTGGGTCATGCATTTTGTTTCATTGCTTGCTGGAAAAATGTTCAAAATTACAAATTTAAAACATACTGACAGGTGCTGTATTATAAAAGGAATATAATTTATTACAACCAGGAAGGTGAATCAAAGAACACATATGGGTATTCATGACCATAAAAATGTGTTCAAGGAGCCTGCAGTTTGAAAATAGCCCAAAGGTAAACTTAATTCTCTACTTTCCAGATGCATTTTATTTGAATGTAGGTTTTAATGCTGTTTCAATGGCAGGGAAGTTTACTGCTCATGCTAAGCCTGTTTTCATTGTGAGGCTGTACTCTTTAGCAAGTGGCTATTGGTGTTTGTGCTTTTTATTTCAAAGGAAGAAGCTTTACTGCTGCTCATGCTAAGTCTGTTTTCAACGTGCAACTGTTTTATCAAGTAGCACACTGTTGTAGAATTTGAAAGTAGTGTTAGTAGCATAATTGCCTTTGGTGCAGAATGTCAGAGTACTCATATGATTGCAGATTATTTGGTGTATTATAAGGAGGAATGGAGTTCTACCACTCTTGAGTGTTTCCTCCTTTGTATGAGATGCATAGTAACTATGAACTTGTCGGTTTTAGTAATTTCCTATTGCAATATTACCAGTTTACCACATTTTTTAATGTAATATAGATGATTATTTCAAGGGCAAAAGGCACTGAATTTGTAGATGAAACATTGATATGTAAAGTTGTTTGCCAGTAGCATCCTCTTCATTAGTTACAGATTCCTTTCAATGTGGAATTATTCCAATGATTTTACTTCTGTAGAGATTGTGTATCGAGTGATATTGATGGATTGTAATGACAGAAGTCTGGGTTACCTTTTATGATTGAAATTTTCTGAAATGGGTAGTTTTGTCATTGGTTTATACTTTGTTTCATTGCTTATTAAAAGAATGTTTAAAACTACAAATTTAAAACACATTCTAACAAGTGGTGCTATATTATACAAGGAATATAATTTAGTACAATCAGGAAGGTGAATAAAAGAACAAATTCATGTATGCATCTAAAATGTGTGCAAGGCGACTATTTAGAAAATGACCCAAAGGTAAACCTAATCCTCCACTGGCCAGATGCATTTTTTATGAATGTGGGTTTTCATGCTGTTTCAATGGCAGAGAAGTTTACTGGTCATGCTAAGTCTATTTTCATTGCAAGACTGTATCGTTTAGCAAATGGCTATCTGTGTTTGTGCTGTTCTAGTTTAAGCTACTTTACACAGGGAGGAGTGAGGTTGCTATTCTACTTTCACTGAGCTGTAAGGTTCGCTCGCCTACCCAAAGTAAATTAAACTATTTAGATTAACTTAAGCATCCCTTTGAAATAAGGCACATGGGCTTTTACTTTCTGAGGATATGACTTGTATAGTAAAATGTGTGAAGGAGCAACAAATAAAGCAGTTTTTTTAAAAAAAATTCCACCTTCCTTCACTTGCAGTTTGACTATATTACAAGATATCTTTTCTTCCTATGCATTTAAATAATTGAAGGAAATGACTGGAGTGGCTTTCTTGGGGAATGACCTACATGTGGTGTGGCTTATAGGGGTGTTTCATGAGTATGGTGTGGGTAGGGCTTAAGGGGTGCCAGAGTACTACTTTACCTAAGGTGCCATTTCAGCTAAGACTGGCCCTGGCCATTGTAGTATTACATTCATTATGCATGAAGCCTCTCAGATGGCTATCAGCAGACATCACAAGTCATGTCTCATCCTATTCAGTAGACATCATGGAATATTATCAGGGCCCACTGAAGCAGTGCTTTTGGCTTTAGAGAGTTCAGTGAGGACCTGGTCCCTAGTGATAGTTGATGGAGAAATGGTGGGGAGTATTTACAGGTGGTGACTGGGGGTGATAGGGGGTAAAGCTGGAGCTAAATTTTTGGGCCAACCAATTTGCTGTATCTTCTGGCTCCACATAAAGGTTTCACTCAACATTATTTTGACACACTGTTGTGTATTGCCTTTAAGGTTGTGGACATGACTGAAGAAAGCCTTATGATTGTCTTTTGCTGTGGAGGCTATTTTTATCTTTAGTTTGACTTTGGTAGACTTGATTAGTACCCTGAGTTGCTTGTTCAGATTGATGAAGGCATTTCAGCAATGTTCTTCCTGTTCTGGGCATGATTTTCTTTCTTCTGTTATACATCCTATTTATACTGGAATTCCATCCCAATGGTTTGAGTTTGGAGGTTGTCCTATGTTTATTTTAAGTAGGAACAGATGTCTCTTTGCAGCCACTTACATGATTGTAAAGGGTTTCTGTGAACCATTCCACATAGGCAACTGTGTTTTCAGGATTTGGGGGGGGCTTAGAATTTTGCTAGACACTCAGTAAGAGGTAGTTAGCTTTGGAATACTTTTTAAATGTTCTGAGGTTAGCTGTTGTCATGGGCTTAACATTTATTTCAAAGGAATCAGCTTTGCGGTCCAACTTTACCTATGACGACTTTACACTAGGGGGAGTGCATCATCCCTCAATGTTTTATGAGGATCAGATCAAGGATATTTACACTGTGAAGGGTGTGCAGACTGCTGCTCAAGGCTGTTTGTGTTATCAAAGTCCAGAAATCTTAAGGTCTGCATGGTTGCTGTTAAGTATGATTCCCAGTTAATGTTGGGGTAATTAAAGTTGTTCATAATATTGTGTTGGGTTGGGGAGCATCTCTAGTACTTTCAAGTGTATGGTTTGGGCTTCCTTGCTCATTGAAGGGGGCCTATAGCTTGCAAGGATATGTTAATGGGACTTTACTTGTGGAAAGATGGATGTGGAGAAGTTCAAGTGTGTCATACTGTTTAACCAGCCTTGAGGTATGTTCATGTTTGATGATAATTGAGACTCCTCCACCCTTAGACCCTACCTATGCAGTAATTGATGTAAATGTGTGAAAGACATAGCCTTGCACAGCCAGTGTGCCCCCTGTGGCTTTAAGCGAAGTCATATATGCACAAATATCTATATTTTCCATGATGAGGAGAGCTTGCAGGGAGTGGAGTTTCTTGTTTAGACACCTGGCATTGAGTAGTAACACTTTTAGAATATTCTGAGTTGGTTTAACTTTGACAGTAGGTTTATCAAGTTGGCTCTGCTTACAAAACTTACTAAGGGGGTTCACAAACTTTTAGTTAATATTCAAAAACCTAAGGGGACAGGTATAAACCATCTCTGGCAAAACAATGTGGACTGCCCACCATATCCTCCCAGGCAGATAAATATTGATCCCCCTTTGAGTGACACAACACTAAGCCAATTGTAAAAGCCAATGATCTTCTGCTGGCATTGTGATATCATCCTTGGAGAAGGTAGAATGCTGCTCGGTGATAGGCTCATACCAGCCTGGAATGCATAGTCTAACAGTTCTATTATGTCTCTCTTTATATAGTCCGGTGCGGTATGTCTCAGGCCATTTACACCCACAGTCATGCTGGTACTTGTTGTGTAGGGACTTGAGTATGTCTGTGATCTGCTGGATCCTGGATCCTGACAACCAGCTGAAAGTGACTCTCTCCTTACTCAGTCAGGAGAATGAGACATCTGTGGGTTTCACAATAGGGTTTCCTATGATTAAAATATTGTGTTGTGTGGCAGTTTGCCCTATGGTCTTAGAGGTTTAGAGGTTGAAACACCATGCGATGACACTGCATTTGTCTTGGTGCATGTTGTCTTAGCAGGAACTCTAGAGGTTGCTGAGGATACTTGTTCTGTGTGTTACATCTGGGAGGTCTTTGAGGTTTTAGAAGATTACATGTAAGGGCCTCAACATATGTGGGTCTATGTGTCTGGTCCATGTGTGTGTGTGTGTGTGTGTGTGTGTGTGTGTGTGTGTGTGTGTGTGTGTGTGTGTGTGTGTGTGTGTGGGTATGTGTGTCACTGGCAATCTGTTTGGTGTTGTTTGTGTTACTAAGTGAAAACCTTACCTCCAGTGACATTGTATAACTACATCTCTCACATACTGTATCAGTTTCCTTTATAATCAGTTGGTTGTCAGTAAGCATAAGGTAATTGTTACATTGCCTCGGGATGCCCAAATCCACCAAATTGGCTGCAGAGATAGTAGGAAAGTCAGTGGCGGCTGGTGACTGCAAATCAAAGGGGGGGTGAAGGAGACAGCTGAATGGGTGGGGTCAATGGGAAGGGGTGTGGCCAACTAGAAAGGGGAGGAGCTATGCTCAAAACCACAAAAACTAACTTTAATTAAATATGCTGCCCTGGGTGCCAAACCCTCATTATGAGAGTCCAATCAAGACAAATGAAGTATAAAAGAATAAAAATATTTCAATGCATTGGCTGCATGACAGCTTAATTAATATCTAGATGGAAACAAAAAGGTTGTGAGACATGAAAAAATAAATTACTTTTTAAATACATTACTGGAATGCCAGTCAAAATCAAGTATAAGAAAAACAAGCAGCACTCAACTCAAACCGCTTCTCCTTGCACTGCAGTTCTAATTATAATTTATATTCATCTTTATTAAAGTACCAAGTAACATGCTGAAAGTAGCAATCTCTGTGATGCCCCCACTTGTAAAATGTTTCTTATCCAAAAAAGACCTGCTGCCTGACAACTATCTACTTGTTTCATTGGGAAACCATGATCAAAATAAAAAATAAAAAGCAAACAAGAAACAAGCTCAAGATACATTGCTTAAAGGATTACTGTACAGGTTATGGACCACACATGAATGGCATTCTGTTTAGTTTACGGGTAAAGCCCTCAGAGACAACTGGAAGTCTCCAACAAGTGTAATGAGCTTCTTAAAATAATGTAATCCTGTCCTTTATTACAAATACTGTCATATGCATTTCAATACTCAACGCTTATGCATTATCTAGTTAAGTATTCTCTGCATGGTAACAACAGAAAGGCTTTCAATGTTGGCAATTCTTTAACAGTATGCTTATTAAAGCTTACTTGCATGTTATGATCTCAGACAAACTAACCTGATGGTCATTAAACATTGCTACTTAAACACAGAGCAACAGGCACTTTCTGAGTAATAAGCATAAATCAACAGTACAAAAATATGACAGAAACCAGACCATTCTGCAAAATCAAGAACAGATGAAAAGCCACTGTAGTACTTGTGTCTACGTTGGATGGGGGGATACCCTGCACATTTACACTGCATAACTGCTCCTTGCCTTGCTTGGACACATCCTGAGTCACTACATGGGGGAGTGGGGTGTAACAAATATGTCACAATTTGAAATGTCTCTGGCTGACTGTGATGGCCCTGACACATTTGTCATACCTCTCAACCTCAGAGCAAGAAATCTGGACAAAGCCATACAAAGAAGTGGGACAAAGGCCCAAAATAAGGACAATTTTTAAATATTGCTCTTATAAACTTAGAAAGATAATAGAATAGTAAGTCTTGCATTAGTATGAATTTTCTTAAGGATATAAAATCTGAAACTCAAATGTCTGTCATTATTTTCTAACTTCAGTCTTTAATGATTTACCACTAATTTGCCAAAAAAAAAAAAAAACACAATTTTATGAACAATGGACCAAAAATGTGATGCAAATATATAAAATAGCCACACAATACAGCTGGGAACCTGTCAAAGAAGGGATACTTTTTTAATATTAGTACTGCTAACTTGAGCAGCTGACAAAATAAAAGAATCTACGTGCATTTCTGAAATAAAAGTAATCTATAATTCTGATTATTACAGTTATTTTTTAATTGTAAACTCTCCATGTTTTCTTCCAAAATTGCTATTTTGCGGAGGGATTATTAGGGGAAGAGCAACATTTTGAGCCAAATTTGGGGACAGCTGAGAGGTTTGGCTATGCCTAATTCTATAAAGCAATTTATTTGCATGCACCGCTCAACCTGTTAATGCAATAAATCTGGACAAGGCCAAATATATTGGGGGAACATATAAACAGTACTAAAAATTGCTCTTGTATAAACTGAGACAGTTGATAGAATAACAGGTCTTACTTTAGCATGCATTTTTCTGAAGGTTATGAAGTCTGGAACTCAGTGTGTCATTATTTAGTGACTTAATTCCTAAATGATTTTCCAGAAAACCACAAATTTTATGAGGAACAAGCCAAAAATAAGAATCAAAAATCTATTCATTCTGTAAAAATCTGGACAGTTGGGAGGTATAGTTCAGCTGGGGCTGTCTTTGAGTTTGCCGCCCTTCTCCCTCACAAATTCATGGCCGAATGGAGCCCTCCCCCCTGCAGCCATTCCAATGATCCATTACTTGGCTATTTCACTCCATTTACCATAAACACTAATGTGTATACTGCTTTACTTCTATGATGATTTGGATTTCATTTGAAAGTTTTATTTTACATTTTACAGCACCAACACTAAGACATCTGCTAAACAAAGTAATGCAGTCTCACAATGAAAACAGGCTTAGCATTAAAACTTCTCTGCCCTTGAAATTCACATTCGATGAAACAGCATTGAAATCCACATTCAAAGAAAATACATTTTGCCAGTGGCAGATAAAGATTAACTTTGGGCTGTTTTCAAATCATAGGCCCCTTGCACATGAAACATACATGTGCTCTTTGATACACCTTCCTGATTGTACTAAATTATATTCCTTGTACAATACAGTACAGTTGTTAGACGGCATTTTAAATGTATTGTTTTGAACATTTTTCCAGTAAACAATGAAACAAAATGCATGCACCAATGACAAAACTACCCAATTCAGAACATTTCCATCATAAATGTCTACTCAACCTTCTACAGTCCACCAGTATCAGTAAATATGCACAATCTCTGAAGTAGTAAAAGTCATCTAAATAATTCCACATTAAAGAAATCTGTAACAATGCAGAGGTTGCTGCTAACCAACAACTTTATATGTCATTGTTTATTCATCTACAAATAAAGTGCCTCTTGCTGTTGAGGAATAAATCGCCTATGTTGCATGCATAAAAAAAATGATAAGCTAGTAATATCGCAATAGGGACTGTATGGCAAACTGATAACAGGTTCATAGTTACTACTCTAGGTATCTTTGCCAAAAAGGATTGCAGCATCCACCCACTTTACAACACAGTACAGTATCAACAATGCATCTATCTACTGTGGGAGTAGAACCCACAGCCTTCTGCATCAAAAGCAAGTACACTACCTGTTGTGCTATTAACAATGCAAACCGATTCTAAATAAGCAGCACTAAACTTTTTTCCCCTGCAACTCTCAGCTCCTTGTAAAATCTACTTGACACGCAGTTGTATCTCTGAACTTTACAGCACAAGAAATCTGGAAAAAGCCGCAATTTATTGGGGGGGGGGGGACAAAAGCCCAAAAACCAGGGACACATTTTAAACATTGCTTGTATAATGTTGGAAAGTTGCTAGAATAAAATGCTGTGTTACCACCATACATTTCCCTGCCACGTCTTTAACTCAGGGGACCCTGTGCAAAACAGTCAGAGAAACATACCACTATGCCAAATCAGCTGTTTTGTGAAAGAGAGGAAGACAAACTTAAATGGCTACCATTTAGTGAATTCAGTTCTCACCATAGCTGTCAACCTCTTGGCACAAAACACCTGATCAAAGCCAATAATGGGGGAATACAGTCCCCAAACATATTCAGTGAATTCAGTTCTCACCATAGCTCTCAACCTCTTAGCAAAAAACATGTGGACAAAGCCAGTAATAGGGGGGGGGGTACAGCCCCCAAACATTCAATGAATTCAGTTCTCACCAAACTCTCAACCTTAGCACAAAATACCTGGATGAAGCCAATAATGGGATAATACAATCCCAAAAATAGGGACAAATTTCAAATATCCATGTTATAAACTTAGACAACTGCTAGAATAAACAGTTTTGTGTTACTGTGTACTTTATGAAGAATATGAAGTCTGAAATTCAAATGCCTGTTATTTTTAAACATTTAACCAGGAAACTAGTCTGACTTGGAACAAAATACTATTTTCAGCAGAGCAGGGAGAAATGCCAGACACATCTTTGTAAGATCGGAGGACATGCAGACTCCACACAGAAGGCACCCCAGCCAAGAATCAAACCAGAGAACCTGTAGCTGTTAAGCAGCAATGGTACCAGTGCACCACTGTACTACAGACTTTGCAAGGAAAAATGTAGATACAGAAACCACAGATTTTATGAGGAACAGAACAGATATGAGGCAAAAATCTGCAAACTGTTTTGGAAATGGTGGTGGACAGGGAATTCAGGTCCTTACCACCTGCATACAGGGTTCAAGCCTGAGTATCTCTACCCTCCACCATTTGTTCTCTCTAGCTGCCAGTATATAGCAACTGGGGCATTGCACACACACACCCACACACATGTTCAGCAGTATAAGCCTTCAACTACCTGCTGTAAAAAATGTCCTACCTGTTTCACAAACAAAGCTCACAATCCTGCCAGCAACCAAACACCTACCCAAAGCCTGTGCAGCAGTGAAAGTCCCACAAGAGCAGCTCACTCCTCATTGGTTCTGCCTGCAGCTGAAGCAGTCTGGAGCTCCTCTGTTCTTAGATTCCTGAGTATCTCACAGCACAGATTGCTGGGTACCTCTTTGTCTGTATCCGGAATGCTGATAAAGGCAGTCTGAGTTCTCTAATGTGTCCATGCATGCGCAGAGGAGTCAGGACTTGTGACTTTTTTTTCTTCCGTTTTTGTTTTCTTGTTTTACAGATTTTTCTTTTGTTTTTTCTAGGTAGGAGGGCTGCAGTCCAGCAGTCTGCTAGCACAAGTCGCCCCTGAGGAAAGTACAAATCCATGGTTATAGATCTTTAATTTGTGATTTTTTTACAAGTGGGTGGTACAAGAGGCATTAAAAGATGGCTACTAGATTTTTACTTGTACTTCCAAGGTTGTATGCCAATTGCTCTTTGTATAACTAGGTATTGGAGAGATTTCTGAAGTAGTGTATTATAGAGAAATTTGTTTTTCAGGACCCTTTCAAAGTATGGTGAGGCCTCCAAGCAGATGGACACTCTATGAAAATGAACTCAGAGTGGCGCAAACACACCAAATATATAGCAGTACAGAATACTGCTAAAATAAACAAAATGGCCCTTTGGCCAACCACCAAATTACACTAGAGGCTGACCAAAGTGGTTCTCAGCTTGAAGAGAGATCAGGCAACCTTCCACTGCCACTGGAATGCAGACCTAATTTCTCTTAATGTAGAATCCATTTGGTAGGGCCAGCATTGCAGGAATGAAACATTTAAGTACCAGCAACAGATACAAAGTAGCAAAGTACACAGTAACACTGTCTTGGAAGACTTATCAAAAGTGCATATCTCAGCAATCAGAGTAGTAGGGTACTTTAAAATGATTTATAGTGCAAATCAGCAAATAAAGCAAAAATAAAGCAGTATCACTGTGATACAGTTAACTGAGGTGCAAAATAATAAAATAAATCTGTTATTTGCCAAGGATGGAAAAGGAATATTTCAGGATGCTGTCATAGTGTGGAGAGGTTGTCAAGCGGATGGGAGCTCTGAGAAAGACAATTTTTAATAAGGGAGGTTGATTCAAGAAGAATGCAGGTTTTGCTGAATGGACACAGTATTATGGATCTATGGCAAACAACAGATGGGAAAAGTAATTAAATAGCTCACACAACTGACAATAACAATGAAAGAAGGGAGGGAGGAACTTTGGATGTTAGATTACCATAAGGGGCAGAAGCCAGAGATACTGGCTTTTAAAATCACAATAGGCAAAGGGATTGTTGGGGAACATTTGAGGTAATATAAGAAACCAAAGAAATCAGACACTAAAGCTTGTAGGTCACAGTATACCAGGTCTGCAAGATGCCAGTTAAAGCAAAATAAATAAACAATGCATGTTTTCTTCCCTTTGATGACAAGCTTCCTTCTCACAGTTTAGGGCTTTTTGTGCATCTCAAACTCTTGAATAAAAGACATTGGGTGGACGTAGCTCTGTGCTGGTTAGAAAAAAACTAGCAAATTAGCTAGAGATGGATCTAATCCAATAAAGACAAAAGTGGAGCTCTATGACTGCAAAACCTGTAGCAAGTCACAGTTCTCTTAGTCCTCCAACTCTGAGCTACAGGTCAATGACCCCAACTCATACAAGCCATAATCTTTGAACATGACACTTTAGTAGGTTTTCCGTGTTATGAGCATTGCTAGGATGCTTACGATATGGCTTTCAATGTATTTTTATAGGGAAAGGGTACTTTATTTTTATCACTGGATTACAGGTTAGTTGTTACCATGTATCAAGTATTTTATACTTTACTGATATGTTTTTTTTTCACATGTCCTACATGCCCCACCAGATATCTACTCTGCCCCTATTGTAACCCATTAAGAAAGGGAACCTGGAGCCACCACTGGACACAGGTATAGCCACTACAAAATGACACTTGTATCAATATACGGCCATTTCTTCTTAACAGTTCATCTGATGTTGTTAATCTTCACCTAATCCTTGATGGTGGGTTCGGTTCCGAATCATCAGAACCAACTCGGCTGTTATTTTCCAGCTACTGCTCTACAAACTCTCGAGCTTGGAGATTACCTCAGATCTCATTTGCTGACCAGATATGCCTTCATTATCTCTTGCGCCTTGGTGAAATTTTGTGAGTTATAAAACTATTTTATTAAACTTTTTTCTTATATATCCTTCTAGTAGTTAATTTTATCTACTTCTATAAGCTACCCACCCCTCTTACTGTTTTCTTTTCATACTGTGAGGTATTTTTTCTTCTGTTTACCATTGTTGGTAACTTCTCTTTACCCTTTGGGTATCCCTTTTACCTTTGTTGGTATATTTCTTTCTTAAAAAAAAAAATCTCTCTCTCTTTTGAATATGTCTGACAAAAGATTATCTCCCATGAAACCTAAAGGCTCTTCAGCTTTCAAAAGATGTAACAAGTGTGAAGAAAAAATGCTCAATTCAGATGGCCATACCTTGTGTGTGTATTGCTTAGGTGTAATTCATTTACAAGAGAATTGTGCTATTTGTCATGGTTTTTCCTTCCGTACCTTAATGAAAAGGAAAAATAAGCTTTTGTTGAAAGGCTTATTAAAATCTCCTTTCGATGAGGCCATTTCTGCATTAAATGAGAAAACTGTTGAATTGGGAACTTCTTCCCACAGTTCAAAAAAGAGGCCTTCTTCGGTTCTGAGCTCCTCATAACCAATGAGAAAAATTTCTAAAACTGCCTCAGCTCAAAAAACTTCTTCAGCACCAGGAGAATTGTCAGTGCCTAGCAAGACACTTTTGCAACATTCTGATGCTTCGGCTCCATCTGAGCCATCGGTACTTAGGACTTCAGAATTACCCAGTGAAACAAGAACTGTGTATTCTCCTTCTTTGGACCCTTTTAGAGACACCCCATTCATGGAAGTCAGATGGTCCAGATCTCCTTCCACAGTTTTGGTGAGGTCTACTAAAAGTTTATTGGAACAGGACATTATGAGGTTAGTGGACCAGCTCCTAGTAGCAAGAGGATTAACTTCACTTCAGAGCCAAGCCGGCATTGAAACTGCTCATTCCTCTCCTACTTTCACTCCTCCTCCAACTCTACCTGAGCCCTTGGAGCCCTCAGTTCTGACAGCCCCAGTTCCAACAGCTTTCCAGTCTTTGGTTCTGACAACAACCTTGAGTTTTTCTGGATCTTGTACACTGGGGGACTCCCACTGTTGGGACTTGATGGTCGGTTCTGGGATGCATGATACCTTCTCAGCTCTGTCTGAGCCTTCCATGCCTCTAGGAGCATTGGCCCTTGTAGTTCAGACTCAGGATCCAAGTGCAGAGGCGGTCTCTGCGGTGTGGGGTGTGACCCCGGTTCCAAAGCAGTTCTTTTCAGTTCTGGGCTCCTATCCCTCCATGGGGAGGCCTGCCTTCAGTATCATAGAGAAGGCACTATCCCTTGGGGAATCTCAGCCGTTGCCTTCCCTATTGGGCAAATATCTTCCCTTCCTCTAGGCCGGAGCTGCCATCAACCTCATCCTCCAGACAGAGGGTGCAAAAGCCATAGGTAACTCCCACTCTCATGGTTACCTCTTTGGATACCTCTCCGGAACTTCCCCCCAAAGAAGTCTCTGCAAAGAGGAAGTGCAAGAGGAAGCACCTCGACTCCCCAGAAGAGTCTTACACTGAGGATACTGACTTTGATGAAGGCGAAGGTTCCCCAAAGTCACCCCCTAAAGTTGTTTCCTTTGGGGACATCCTTGAAATTCTAAACTAGAGGGGTGACTGGTCATCTACACAACCTTTAACAGAGGAATCAGTATACTTGGAGGCTTTTCGTGCCCAACCCTCCACTTCTTGGATTTCTACACCCGCTAATGAACTTGTTAAATTGATAGCTCAGTGGGCTTGGAAGATACCCAGCACCATACAGCCTATTTCCAAAAGGCCTGACCATATTTTGTCTGCACCAAAGGAAGAACTACATTGGTCCAAAGGAATACCTGTTGATGCTGTGGTGGTGGCAGCAGCCACCAAAAAAGAACTCACAGAAGAGAGTCAAACTATCCATCCTCCTAACAAGGAGTCTAGGACCTTGGATAGATTCAGGAAGTGTGTTTATGCTTCAATGACCTTTGCATTAAGGTCATTAAACTACATGGCACATTTTATCAAGTTACAAAGAGACTTGATTAAGGAACTTTGTAACACTCTGGCTGGAGCAGTTGCTGTGGAGGTTCAGGATAAGGTCTCCTCTCAGCTTGCAACCCTTGAATCCATTTCCAATTTGTCCATGAGGCTCATAGCACATGCAGCTGAAGGGACATCCAGAGCAGCAGATTCAGGCATAGCCATCAGACGGCATTCCTGGATGTGCTTATGTAACTTCAATGAGCCATTCAAAGCATCATTCGTCAATGCACCTTTTGCTGGATCTACTCTTTTTGGCCCAAAAGTTAAAGAAACTCTGATCAGTAGTGAGCAAGATGTCAAAACCCTATCTGCCATGGGCATACATTTCTCTACTCTTCGGTGACCCTGCTCAAGGAATCAGAGGAGTGGTAAACTATGGTTCAAGAAATCCAAAGGGCCTTTCTATGACTCATGTGGTAAAGATTTTCCCCAGGGCAGAGGGGGGAAACAATGGAAGATGCCACCCTAGAGGCCTGAATGGACCCCAAAATCAGGGGTCCAGGGAATCTTTCTCTGGTACTCCCTGTCATTATCCCTGAAAGTGTGCCAGATTGTCTTCCTCTGGAGGCAGTCGGGGGGCAATTATCCCTGCACCTACCCGACTGGCAATTAATAACCTTGGACAAATGGGTGCTCGGAATTATATCCAGAGACTACCAAATCCCCTTGTTTGTGAACCCCAAACCTCAGAAAAACTCCAAGATGTTCCACCTAATCAAAGGTAAGCAGCAACTTTAGAAATCCAAAAGCCGCTAGATGAAAGAGTCATCCAAAAAGTATCACCAGACCAGATAGGATGTGGGGTTTACTCAAGATTCTTTTTAGTACCCAAAAAACAGGGGACTGGAGACCAATTTTTGATCTCGACCGATTCAACAAATCAGTCCACCAAACCAAATTCTGGATGGTTTTGGTACAAACCATACTTCCTTTCTTGGAAAAAGGCAACTGAATGTGCTCGACAGACCTCAAGGATGTTTATTACCACATAAAGATGGAGAAAATCTCCAGGAGGTTTATATGCTTCCGGCTAGGGGCCAGTCATTTCCAGTTCAGAGCACTGCCCTTTGGACTCACCACAGCCCCCAGGGTGTTTACCAAATGCATTGCAGTAGTTGCAGCTCATCTCAGTCTGCAAGGTTTTCGAGTATTCTAATATCTCAACGACTGGCTCCTCACTGCTACCACAAGGCATCACTTGGAAAGAGCAAGATATTATACCCTGTTTGCACATCTCTAGGTATTTCAATAAGTCTCAGGAAATCCCAGCTGCAGCCCACACATCTGGATTTCATAGGGGCACAACTAAACATGGTCTCAGGAATAGCTTCTTTCCTGCCAGAAAGACTTCTAAGCATCAGAGCTCTGGTGAGACAGATTATGCAAAATGACAGAGTCTCAGCAAGATTCATTCTTCAAACCTTGAGTTCAATGGCTGCCACAATCACTCTGGTTCCCCTTGTGAGATTCCTCATGTGAATATTACAGTGGTTACTAACAGCACAGTGGTCTCTAGCTCATCAACCAATGTCTTACCAAATTCTTGTAACCAATCTCAGCAAACAGGACCTCAAATTGTGGCTTCATTCAAATCAGATTCTCCTGGGCCGGCCCCTCACTCTACCTCAACTCCAAGCCATAATGACCATGGATGCTTCCCACATGGGCGGGGGACATTATCGCATTATCTGGGGAAGACAGTTCAAGGCACATGGTCCCAGCTGGAGGCCAACCTACACATCAGTGTTATAGGGATGTGGTCAGTGCTATTAGCATTGCAAGCATTCCAGGATTCCCTTCCTCTAGGAAGAGTGGCTATTCAAACAGACAACATGGCTTTGGTCTGGTACATCAACAAACAAGGGGGAACCAAGTTATATCCACTATGTTGAGAGGCACTCAGAGTGTGGAAATGGGCAATTTCTTCCAACTGCTTTGTCATATTAATGCACATTCCTGGAAGTTCAAATGTGATAGCAGACAAAATGAGCAGGATTATTCTCATGCGTCATGAGTGGTCCCTGAACCCAGTAGTAACGGACAAGATTTTCCATCGATTGGGCCAACCTTGCTGCGACCTTTCTGCTTCTCAGCTAAACAACAAATGCAGAAGTTACTTTGCCCTAATCCCTCCACCAGGGGAGACACCCAGGTATGCTCTTCTACACAATTGGCCTCCCGATCTATTATATGCCTTTCCACTGATTCCGTTGGACTCTGCATCCGACTCCAGATCTGCTAACTCACCCAGAAGGCATGGTTCACCCAAACTTGCAGCACCTCAAACTGATGGTGTGGTTCCTCCAATTCCCATGATTGCCAGGCAAGCTCCTCTGTTCTCACCAGTCCAACATATTGTTATTGCACATCACAAACCTACAACTAGAAAACTTTACTTGAGCAAATGGAAAATAATTACCATTATTAGTATAAATGAAAAGGAGGGGCTCAGAGGAAACACACAGGACAGGAAGGATTGGGTTACGTCAATGTTGTTAACCTTTACCAAAGAAATCAAAAATATAGTGTTCAACAACTGGAGAATATTAGTTTTTAACAGTGATCTTCAGATATTAGTAGGAGAAGTCCACATTTTTGTTAGCAGAAGAGCAAGGTGGGAGGTTGGTATAATGGTTAAGGTGTTTACCTTACAGACACAAGGTGCAGGGTTTGATTCTCACATGTGGTAATTGGTTAGGCTTAAAATGGCCCACAAGGGCATTTAGCCTACTATGAACCTATAAGGAATTTCAAAGAAATATTAAAAAGTAGACCAACAAAAAAGCCCCAAGGTAACGCAGGTACTTTTAAATGCAAAAGCTGCAATTTTTGCAAATACATTTCAGAGGGACCAGAATTTGATATTGTAACAAAGAATAAGATGTGGCATGTTCCAGGCATTTTCAATTGTAAATCTACCTTTGTGGTATACATGGCAAAATGCTCCACCTGTTTTTCTTTTATATTGGGAAGACCAATAGGCAACTTAAAAACAGGATGTATGAACATTATTATGCCATTAGAAAGAGAAATTTGGGCAATGCTCTTTATAAGCACACTTTAAACTGTGTGGGTAACAATGACAGTGTTAGTTTTTTTCACAGTTATAGATCATGTTCCAGTGGATTTCAATGGAGACAGAGATGGGGAACTAGATTTTAGAGAGTTCAAATGGCAGGTTCTTTTGGATGCATGGAGGGCACCAGGGCTTAACAATGGTGTCAACTATAAATACTTTATATGCTTGTTAAAAATTAATGCATTATTTAGGATGTATTTTATACACATATATTTTTTTATATTAAGTTTTAAGAAAACTGAGATCTGATTGGCTTGATGTGTAATGATGATGTTATAAAAATGGGACAGTTAACAGTTTGTTCTGATAAAGGCCTAATTTTTAGGCTGAAAGCACTAAACCAGTGGATTAAAGTCTTTTTTGTGTGACACAGTGCTTCACCATTACTTGTGGGTTTCCTTTTAAATTTACCGTATGGGCTTTAAATAAGGGACTTGATCCCTTCAATGCTCCTATTGAAGCCATATTAGACTTCTTGAATACACTCTTTGGGTCTGGTTCCACCGCTTCCACTATAAAAGTTCAGTTGGCTGCAATCTCTAATTTTCATACTGGTCACAATAACGCTTCAATAATGTCCCATAAGCTTTCCAAAGCCTTCCTGAAAGGATTGTCTTTACTAAGACCCCCTTTTAAAAATCTGGTTCCTCCATGGGATTTGACTACAGTTCTACAAACGTTAATTCAAAGCCCCTCTGAACCAGCTGAGTCTTGTCAATTAAGATTTTTGTCTTGGAAGACTGTTTCTAGTAGCCATCACCTCCACAAGGAGAGCCTCCGAGTTACAGGCCCTATCATGCAAATCTTCCTATTTGATTTTTCATATAAACAGAGTTCAATTAAGAACAAATCCATCCTTTCTTCCAAAAGTGGTTACTGAATCCAATATCAACCAGTCCATACATTTACCGACTTTTTTCCCTAATTTTACCAATCAAAGTGAATACCTTCTGCATTTACTAGATGTTCATAGACAATTGCATTTTTATCTCCACAGAACTATGGAATCCCATAAATCTGACTAATTATTTGTGGCCTTCTCTGCCTTAAAAATGGGATGTGCAGTCTCAAAAGTTATCTTGGCTAAATGGTTGAGAGACTATTTCTTTCTCTTACCAATCTCAAGGTCTTGAACTTCACAAAACTGTTTCATTCTATGAGGGCTATTGCCACATCAGCAGTTTTTCATGCAAGAACCTCTCTAGATGACATTTGTGCTGCAGCTACTTGGTCCTATCATCATACCTTCATTACACATTACAAACTAGACCAAATCTCGAGGAGTTGAGCATCATTTGGCTCTATGGTGCTTCTGAATATTCTTCCCTGAGACCTCCCAAGGTACATAAGTTGCTGGGGATTCTGTCCCACTGTCAAGGATTAGGTGAAGATTAACAACATCAGATAAAGAAGTTATGTCTTACCATAAATTTCCATCTGTGTTCATCTTCACCAATCCTTGACATACCCTCCCACTATCCCCCATCCAAAACATTTGTCGTTAATAGGCCTCACTGATTCTAATCAGTTTTTTCTCATAAGGAATCTATACATGTCCTCATCTTCTTTGTATATATCTCTATGTGTGTGTATATATATATATATATATATATATATATATATATATATATATACACACACACACACACACATGTGTGTGTGTGTGTGTGTGTGTGTGTGTATTTTGCATACTCTAAAATTTTGGCTTTTTTTGCCACCTGGTAAACTTGATCTGAGGTAATCTCTGTGAGGAGCATTATGGGTGGTCCCAGGCTCAAGAGTTTGGAGAGTGCGAGCTGGAAACTAATGGCTGAGTCGTTTCCAAGGATTCGGTACCTAACCCACCGTCAAGGATTGGTGAAGATAAATACCAGAGATGGAACGTTATGGTAAGACATAACTTCTTTATTTAAGTAACACCCCATGATGGATTCAGGATAAGAAACTTTGATGAATATCAGACTTACATGATAAGATAAGAGTTAAAATCAAATAGCAATGAATTTTTTTTGAAAAACTGAGTGCACTTTTTTCTCCAGTTAAAGATTTTGAACAACTTGGCTTGTTTTAACAGTTATTTACAACATAAACTATATTCTGTAGTCAGTAACAACAACATTTTGGAGATCAGATGACTGTTTCCTGCGTGAAGTTTATTTAGTGAATATAAACAGCATTCCATTTGTGATGCAGTTTATGTTGTTGTTCATGTTATAGACTTCCCAGACATACTTCAAAGACAAATACATATGAAATCTGTATTAAGTGCAGACATAATTTAGTGAACGTACACATCGCTAAGCAACATTTTCTAGTTAATGAGCAAAATATTGGCAGTGCTTACAGTGACCATTTAAGCTTTATATTGGCCACTTTACTAATGTGTCCTCCAAAAACAGAAGCATGTGAACAGATAGTTGATGAGATTATACTCTGTGTAACATACCTAGCCTACCACATTATACAGTTATCTCATATGCAGATGCTTTCTGCTTTTTTTCCTACTGGTCCTTTCCATTACAGTTAGTAAAATCTTTGAAACTATTTCTCACCATCCCTGTCCTGAACAGGGTACTTTCTACATGTCAGTCATGCCATCTCCTTCTATCTGTCCTTTTTTCTAAGTGATCCCTTCATAATCTACAAGATCCAGTAGGTTCATAACACATCATGAAGTAATTCTTTTTTCCAGGCATCACATGTTTAGGGACACCAGTATGCCCTTTACTCAAAATCACAAAAATCTGGATGCCATCTCTTCCTTCTCCGGAAACAAGTAAATGCCTGGGGGATGGGGAGGTCATTCACTTGCTATCTTTGTTCAAATCACTTTTCCCTGGTGGACATGTGATTATAAACTGTCATATGATTGCCTGGTTATTTGAAAGGGTAATAGATTACATGCATTTTTCCAAATATAAAAACAGGAATTTGAACCATGAGTTGTGATGTGTGTTCATTCATATAAAGTAGTGGGTATTATATATATATTTACCTTAGTAATGAATTTACAGAAAAAAGATAGAATATTAATTGCTGCAGCTGAAAGCATGACTTGCTGGAACATTATTATGTATAATAAACCAATCAGATGACAGCTTTTACAGTGAGAGCAGTGCAGTAACAACATTTTGGTGGCCAGACCGAAGACTCAAGAACTTGTAAACTTAGTGGTACTGATTAGAAGAATGTGTGAATCACTTATTATATACTGTTATAATGTCTTGTGAGAAAACACATAAAATAATTCCCTGTCAGTCTAGGTCTGTGGTCACAGTGCAAGACATTCGGGAAAAAAGAAGATTACAGAAATCTGCTCTTGTCAATCTGTGTCTTTTCAATACATGCCGCAGACACAACTATCAGGGCAATTTGATACAATAACCAATAACATATGCAGAAGCTTTTTTCTGCCTGTGCTGACTATGGTTGGCTATTTTGTTGCTAGGTACAATTCCATGCTCTTTATCTTCATAAGACATAGCAGGAAGCTAGCAATCAGATTGATTTTCCTTCCAAATTCTCAATAAATATTATGTCTTGTTAAAAATACACATGCTGTTAACCATGGAGCAATCACTACTAATGCAATAATAATATTGAAATGTAATCCCAGATATTACATAAACAGAAACAGTGGGAACTGCAGCATAGCAGATGAACTGCAACAAGCAGGGGTCTGTTATTTATTTCCACTGGTTCATATGAAATATTGCAGAATAAAAATGCATTTTTTGTGAATGTATTCACATTTTGAACACTTTTATTGGCAAAAATAAAATATGCAGATTATATTACTTGCAGTAAATTATTTTCATTGTATTTTGTTTTATTTTATTTTTCCTTATATACTTATTTTGTTGACCATGTAAATGCTCTGGTCCATGATGCTTTTTTTCAGGAGATTCACACACATGCATTTGCATGTTTGTCTACATATATATATATATATATATATATATATATATATATATATATTCCTGTCATTTCAAATAATGTCCATTTGGTCAATGAGTGAGAGGGGTGGTGCTTGAAATCGAAGCAACTGACAGTTAAATGGTCAAAATGTCAAGGAAATGTTTCATTGAGAAACATAAGTAGGAGTGGAGGAGGTGAGAGTGTGCATCTGTGTGAGAGTCAGGACTAGGGTTAGGGGTAAGTGAGGGGATTGGATTTATATGTTTGTGTGTGAGTGTATGTATTGTAGAGTTAGGATCATGGTTAGGTAAGGGGATAGATGTAATGTGTTAGTGTGGTTCTTTGAGTGTTTGTGTGACTGAGTGTGTCTTGTGTACTGGCAGTGTTATGGAATGTTTTTTATTAAGGGAAGGCATAGCGTTAAGGTATGGGGAAGGGGCAGCATTAAGGTTAGGGTCAGCACCCATTACTAAGGTGGTTCAGGGGGCAGAGCCAGTGTTCTTTAGCCTAGTATACACTTACGAACCTATATACCTATGGAAAAGTATGACACTTATATTGTGTAGCCCAATATTTAACTTTTTAGTGTGTCATCACAGAATGCGTCAATATAAAATTTATATAAATGATAAAAAGTCTTGTGACATGCCTATATACAAATATCAGTGTAGACTGTATACGTTTCCATTTGTCTGCTTCATTACCTTACTATGATCATCCAAAGTCAGTCCAAAAGGAAACCACAAAGCAGCGTTTTAATAAATCCAAGTAAAACAGAGAATGGTTAAGTGCTTTCGTCTGTCAAATCAGACATCTTCAGAACCACCCATATTAAACTCAATGTTCTACTTAAAAACATTCAAAGAAACACGACCCTCAAAAACAACCTATGTGTTTAAAGAAACATGCTTACAATAAATACATGTGAAGAATTAAGATAATTTGAAAATAGTTAAAA
This sequence comes from Protopterus annectens, assembly GCF_019279795.1. Classification (NCBI taxonomy): domain Eukaryota; kingdom Metazoa; phylum Chordata; order Ceratodontiformes; family Protopteridae; genus Protopterus; species Protopterus annectens. The sequence goes on from NC_056747.1 coordinate 1,040,735,003, forward strand.
ATAGTTAAAAACAATTACATTTCCAATGCCCTTAACCATTCTCTGTTTTACTTGGCATTATTAAAACGCTGTTTTGTGGTTTCCTTTTGGACTGACTTGGTTTTCTTTGTATTTGTTTGGTGTATACCTGGTCAAGCACTGGTGGAATTACTTTGGTTACTTACTATGATCATGATATTCTCCATGTACTCCTATTTAATCTATTCCACTTGACAAAGGTCATTGACAATATATTATGCTGCATATTTTCAATCATTTAAGTCTGCATATATGCATTATCAGTCATCACTTACCAATACAGTATACTATGATCTGGAAACCCATTTGTAATTATTTATATTTGGTTTAGCTAATTTCATTATTTTCCTCATGGCTCGATTACTAACAGCCAAAAGATCTTGTTTGGATCAATCCACCTCCCTGGACACGAAATGAAATAAATAAAAAAAATTCCTCGGGATTCATGAACGATCATCTAGGCTAGGCGTGAAAGCTGCACAATATTTACATGTTAGCGGCATGATCAGCAGCAGTAATGACATATGCATCCTGTTCATCACACTTATATGAACACAAGCACATATTCATGGCCAGCAACTGTACTGGCAGCACAAAAATTTGTTAAGCACACAGAGTAAACAAACAAACTTGCCTATGGTCAAACCTGTTAAGACTGTTTGTGCAAACAGCACAAAGACAATAATGCATGCTGTATACAGGCAGGGAAAGTGTACTGAGTGTACTGTGCAGATAATTCAAACATATGAATACAGAAATAAGTAAGAGGGGAGGGTAAACAGCAAGGACATCTATAGTAATTGGGTTACCAGACAGGAAAAGTATGCTAAAGACAATGTGCACAGAAATCAAATAAGATGTATACAGCAATATATAATAGGAGAGTGTAAATATTCATATTGTAGTAAGAATTGAGTTATGTCACAAAGATAATTTTGTAATAATAAAATTGTGCAATATGTATGTCATAATTAATGGTGGTCACACTTCTTGGCAAACATTAGGTAAACTGAAGCAATCATGATATTAATGATACTATTTAATGTGCCAGTTACACAGATTAATACTGTAAAAGACAGGATTGCATGAGATATGAGTGTCATTAACATGCTGAGCTGAGGTGACAGTTAGCAAGGACAGTACTTACATTATGGGATATTTGCATAAATTGCATTTTGTCAATATAACATTTAGTTAAATGCAAATGGCTTATAACTTGGAGTATATGTATTTTGTCTACTTTTCTAAAATGCAGAGCTATCTTGGACTGTCAGCAATAGACTTTCAGCGCTATTTGTCAAAACTTCATCAAATGTATGCCCATCTAGGGCTCTTTCATCTCCAGACCATCTTTTAGCTTAAAGGAATGACAAGGATAGGTCATGTTATTTTTTCTCTCTCAGAACCTTAAAACTTTGGTATTTTAAATTGTGTTTATCTGAGAAAGGACAGTCAAGAGAACGTTGTACTGTGCATACACATGCTTACTGACACAGAACAGATTTATTTTACTTTTTGAATAATTTCAACCTGTATTGCTGGTACAGATCATACAGTACCGTTCTTGAGATGCTAGCGATCTACATCCTGTTAAGACGTCATTAAATGAATCCTTGGTGAGGTCACCAGAAAAATGCACCTTTTTGCCTGTCACCTGTAAGAGCTCTTGTTCTCTATTTTCAGGCCATTATGACCCCTTTTCCATGGTTATCATGATTATCATTCTCCATCCTCCCATCAGTGTAGTGCCCCCTGACACCAATAACAGAATCATAGAGCTTTGCTGGCTGTGCCTCCTTTGCTAAGACACTGGTTTTCTTGGTTTATAGATCCAATAGCTCTGGTAAAACAGCAGTAAAGACAGCGTGATTATTGTAAAGAATGGCAGTACCATCTTAATGCTGCACCTTCATTTTCATAATGTCAATTTGTACTGCATCCTCAAGTTACTACTCATTTATTTTGCAATAAGCTACTGATCCTTACAAACAGCGAAAACATACATAAGTAGACCTAAGGCTCTTACTCCTCTGTCCTTTTAAATTGTGCAGGCAGAAATATTTAAAATGAATGGTAATTTTCTGAAAAGTGAAATGCAAAACTACAGATAATTTTAACTGCAAGGAGTACAAAAGCTGTTGTGAAACCGTACATGTTATTTAGTAAGAACAGGAAACAATCTTTAACAAGAAAACACGTAAGCATTTTAAACAAATTATGGCTAAACATGCAGAAGGCACTGAGTGGCATCTCTGAGCACATTTCAAGGTTAATAAAGAAAACACTGAAACTAATACCTGCCATGCCAAATATGTGGTTTATCTGTGTTTTCCAAAGATAGTGATAATTAACTACAAATGGGCATTATAGCTGCCATAATTTTAGTAATTCCTTTTGTGGATCCTGTTCCTTATTTATGCAGTTGTTTATGAAAGGGTCACACGTATGTAATTTTTTAAAGTAATAAAAGTCAAACTATCATATCCTTTAATTCAATAGACTGCTTTCTTGCAGATACCCAAAACTGCTTGCACCATCAACTTAGTTTAAAATACATTTTACAATTTGCTAGTTGCTTCTGTAATGGCTAAAATAAGAGAATTACACCCAGGAATGAGATTAGTCTTTCCTGCATAAAAAAAAAATCTTCAGAAAAAGCTGCTTCATTCTCAGGGTTCTAAGTTACAATTGCAAAGCTTAATGGCGGCTTCAGCATCTGGAGACAAGGTGGGGACACAGCTTACCAGTGAGCCAAGTATTGTCACAGTTCTGGATGTCATACTGGATTTTAATGCAATTTCTTGTCAGCAGCATAAGGAATATTTAAAAAACTAATTTCTATAATGTTGAGATTCTGCAGTTGGAAACAGAACTGTGTGACAAGGATTTGTGACTGCAGGAGACAGAGATTTATCCCCCTCCATTTATTGTTGCATATCCCCTCCACATCATAATACTCTAGTAGTGCCTTACTAGTGTGTAGCCCACCTGCAATCCCAGCAAAGAACTGTGCGGCTGCTAAACAATCACCTGACTGCTTTAAAGGACAATGTGCTGCTTTAAACTGCAAGTTGTTTCACCCACATAAGGGAAGGACCAGCTTGGTGGGAAAACCTGCACCATCCCTCTTCTTCTCCTACCATAGTTGCTGCCATCTTACACATAAACCTAATAGAGTAATGTAAGACCCTGCATCAAGGAGTGATCGGGGCAAATTGATACCCCCCTTTAATTTACATATAACAGTAACCCCCCCCTGCTGGGTGCAAACTTAATCCAATATAGTAGACCTCTCTAGTCAGCCCAAAATCCACTTACTCACAATTTACATACCTCATTCTGTGATCTGCTAGGTGATAATGTAATCTAGTATAGTACAACCATGTAGTTGCCCAATATATACCTGGCATACAATGTACCACCCTTGCCAAATGTAAACAGGACAGTGCAAAAGTAGTATTATTTAGTGCTGGAAGCCTCAATAAGAAACTGTCCTACCTAGAAGCTTTCCAGACTCCATTTCCTTCATGACCCCTTCACTTCTAGCCTTATATGGACAGATAATGATCTTGGACTTCATCATATTCTAGTAAATGTAAATATGACTCCCTAAAAGCCCAGCCATGTTTATATCCCTCCATGGCAACTACAACCTATGAGTCATATCTAAATAGTTTGATTCTATCATCATAAAACCTCACACTATTATTCTTAGAGGTTTCAGTTATCCATCTATAAACTGGAATAATTATGCCATAGCCAACACATATGCTGACTGATTTCTATACTTCATTAATTCAATCTCTCCAGAGCAGATTACCCATTCATCTACTAGAGGATCAGATGTACTGGATTCGCTTAACACAAACATAGCAGTCGTGTGTTCTACGCTTATAACTGCACTATCTCTGGATAAGTTTGACCACTATAAAGTGATTCTCACTATCAAAACTGAGACTAAAACACCCACAATCTCTACCAACTTCAAAGATTTCTCTAAGGCAAATGTAGTTCAACTAAATGTTGGTCTGAGTGGGTTCAAGGGCCCTTTTTTCTCTTGAGGACCAAATAACAAAAACAGCTATATTTACTGACTGCCTGTACTCTCATATTAATATATGCATCAAAACCATAGTTATTGATTCATAGCAAATATAGCACTAAGTTTAGGAAAAAATGTCTTTGCTGGAATACTAACACAAAAGTTGTACAGCAAGAAAAAAAAATCTCTCCCTTAGGAGCTGACTGAAAACCACAAACTTTAAAATTCAACTCATATAGTTAAACAGAGACTTTAGAAATGAAATCAAATCCTGTTGGGTTAAGTGTTAACTAAACAATTTCCCCATCTGTCAAAGGTAATCACAGATCCTTCTGTAGCTATGTCAAGAACCTAGAAACTATCTCCAGCACTATTCTGAGCTGATAATAATACTACCGACTCATCTCCTGAAGACATAGTCAACATATTTGTAAGTTTAGTTGAAACTTCTCCTCCTCATGTCCACCAAGCTCTCAGTCTCTCTCACTCTCTCTCACTCTCTCTCTCTTGCATTACCCCATGTTGGCCCTCCAAAGATCTTCTCTGAGAAAGTCCTAAAGGCTCTTTTTCTGAAATAAAAAACACTAGTTCCATGGGGCTGAAAATGTGCTGGGGTGTTTCCTTGTCAGTATCAAGAACTATCTTACTAAACTATTCCACAAGCTATTCAACCTTAGCCTTTCATCTAGCTTCTTGCCTAAGACAGGGAGAACAGATGTGGTCATCCCCTACATAAAGCAGGTTCTACGATCTTGGGAACTACAGACGTTTAAGCCTCACATGCATTATCTGCAAATCAGTGATGTGTTCCATTGTTTTGTATTAACTGCAAAGCAATGAAACACATCATCATGTACCTCATAAACACAGACATTTGTAGCCTAAAGTCTTTAGACTAAAATTAGTTTGGATTTGTGAATGGTAGGTACTGCTTGCTCAACCTAGTAGACTTTTTTAAAAAACTCACTGAGACCTTGGATGATGGTAAATCGGTATAGACAGTATACCTTGAACTAGCCAAGATCTTTGACACCACTCCACTCTCAGGCATCATAGACATCTAATAAAAAAATATAAAATCTTACATCAACTGGATTGATAGCAAGTTGGTTCACAGAAGGAACATAGCGAATTAAGACTGGGGGGCAGTCTCTTCTAAAAGGCTTTTTACCGGTGGTGTCTACTTAAGGCTTCATGCTGGAGCTGCTCCTATTTAGGATTTATTTCTTGATGTCAAAGCTGTTATCAAGTACATTTAGATAACCAGGTGTACTGATAATTGGAAAGGTGTAGTCATCATCTGCTTCCCTGGAGACTCATACATGCTACAAAAAAGGACTACCATATACAAAAAAGGATGCCATGACCACAGTCTCAGTCTAAAATTCCAAAAATATAAAATATAGTTTCATTTGAAAAACAACAGCATTCATACTCCTACCACATTAGTGATATCCAGTTTTAAAAGACATCCATTTCAGAGACCAGGGGACATTTGTTGACAGTTATCTCTCCTTTGACTATCATCTGCCCACATACATTAGGAAAATCTTTCTCTATAGTCCTGTTGATTATAAATGATGTATTTCCAAATCCCAAGGATGTTATCATGTCTCACTAGTCCAACATATTAGCCCCTTAATCGAATCCAATTCTCCCTTTATCATGAACCTGTCCAGACATGTGATCCTAAATGAAAGATCCAAACATTTCCATAAAAAGCAAATCAAGGGCGTAAGTTCCATTGCCAGTGCAGTATGTTTTTAAAGCCATACCCTTCTTCTCTGTCCTAGACAGACTACTTAAGGGTGACCTTTGTCTAACCTATAAGGCTCAGATGGCTATGTATTGAATAACCTCCTTCATGTTTGCAAAACTGGCAACACTATGCACACCCATACAAAAGACCTCAGCCTTCAATGAAACATGAATAGAACCTGCTAGTGTGATAAATGCCTCACTCAAAGAATTTGTCTTGAGTCAGTTCCATCTGCATGTTAAACAAAGTAGCTCCATTACCCTCTTCAAATGCACCCTTGATGAATAGATGGGCAATAACCAAATACACTCACAGTCTCACACCACAAGCCCTTATGGAAAGGGTAGGTGAAAAATGACTACCCACACCACTGTCTGGTTATAATCTATTAATGTATAAACCAAGATGACTACCTGGAGAAACATACATTTATTATTTCTGAAGTAGGATGAGTTGGTGAGATATGGGGAAAGGTCAGGACTCCACATTTTTGTATACCAGAAAGCCTGAAACAAAAAGCCATTATTATCTCCTTACAAAATTGGTTATAGGTTCTTCTACCAAAAGCTTTTGAGGACTTGCATACTGAAAGGGGGCACCATTTGTTAGTTGTTCAACCAAATGAACCAGGTAGCAAACCAGCTCATGTTTATAATTTCTCTTTTACAGAAAAAGAAGCTTGTAAAGCAAACAGTAGGGGTATCATGCCCCTTATATTATAGCAAGACTATGATCACTTTTGACCATAACTATTCTCTGTTGGTAATGGAGCAGAGGAAGAAGCTGAAAACAGTGCTGACTCCTTAGAAAAAGTGTGATAAAAGCAGGAATTTGTTACCTTTAGTCCTTATGAATAATGATAGGTAATGAGGGACCCAGGCACAATGTTGGGATGATCTGAAGTGAATGGTCCTCCTTATGTTTGTTATGGAAGACATGGAGATTGGGCCTAGCCAGAAAGTGAGAAATAACAATGTCTCTAATAACTCCACAATGTATTCTGTGTTTAGGAAGCCAATCTTAGGCAAGATGAAACCAGGAGAGTAATTTTGTAAAGGAGGAGATATTTGGCTTATGGTTGTTGGATATGATTTGAAGGGTGGCTTTATGAAAATGGTCTATATCTCTTTGAAGTACAGTTGTTTGTCAGGACTTTTATGTAATATTTTGATATGCCCTTCTATTTTTTTCATCATTGGAAGCATACTGATTTTGGTGGCTAGTTGTACATAGATTGAACCTGACAAAGTGTGTCTTTTTCCCCTCCAGTTTCTCCCCTACCTCATCCCATTTTATTTCTCTACATATTTACTGGGAAGGATGGCTATGGATGTGGAAGTACATATGATGGATTTTAGGTCAATGTGGGCCACAACAATTGGAACTCAAAAAGATGGCTGGATAGCTGATGCTCTTGGCTTCTTTTTGCTGTTTGTATTATTGATCTGGTTTGAAATAGGCCTATACCATTGCAGTGACTTTATTATGAGAGAAAGTTTATGATCAGATTAGTTTTAGTGGCAAAATCCTTTGGGAATTTTATGTTTAAACTTTGGTATGGCGCTGCTGTAGATATAAATGTTTTAGTTTTTTTTAATTCAAAGTGCAATAATTTATGAAAAATAGGTCTTTTTTGTAACTTGCCCTGTTGACATTTATATGTATTCAAAATCTATGTAAGCTGTAGCTATAAATCTTAACACACAGTGAGTGGATTAAAGGTACATTAGTTTGTAGTAACTAAGGTAACTAAGGTTTGAGGTGTGCATTTGTGGTCCTAGTCCTTGACTCATTATAAGAAACAGACTTAGAGGGTGTAATACTGTTTGCCAGTACTTTATGACCATGTATAGTTGGAATTAGGTGGTTTAGGCAGGTAAGGGGGGTTGCAGGGGCTCTCTGGCTTATTAAATATGATCCTTCTGTTCTCCAGTGTAGAAGATAAGGGGTTTCTGTTCACTACTTGACCACTACAGGTCAAGCAAGTACTACTTTTGTCTGCATACAGCTAGTCTTGATGAGTTGATGGGTAGGCACAAATTTACAACAGGGTCATCCTAAATGTCATTGTATTATTTAGGAGGTGGGCACTATTGAGTACTGGTAAAGGATGCCAAGAACTTTTAAGTGTATTTATATAAAGTTGTATACAGTCAAGCCTTTTATGGCCCCTGAGATCACTTGCTTAGTATAATTTCTATGTTCTTATGATTCTGTAGTGGGAATATAAGCTGTCCAATGGGAATGAGTGATCACACTGGATCTTTAATCCTGTGTACATGGGGACACTCTTCTACAGTATTTTTGGCACTGTCTAGATGTTACAGGCCAATCATGGACTAGCAGTAGTAGACACATTGTGATGAAGTTGTACAAGCTGAGAAGGAAACCCTTTACAGGAGTTCAGGTGTCTTGTTTATTTCTACTCCATTCGAGCTGTACATTATCATATGGGGTAAAAGAGAAATCTGATGAGTTTTTTTGAGATGTGAATCATAAGATTAGGCAGTCTTATAGTTGCTTTTATATGCAGGGGATATTGTATCTTCAGTGATGAGAGAGAGGGCGCAGTAAGCCCTCATTTCATCAGAACACTGTCACCTCATGAAGTAATTTGATGGGAAGACATCTGTCCCCTGCCTTAGTAGTATAGAGATTTCCTATATATAATATGTTGTAGTGGACCAGAGTTAAGCTGAAGGTGGGTAATCTGGATTTATTTCTAAGTTTTGTATCTGCCATTTGTAGTTTGGAAGGTATGGGAGCATTGATGATGATCCTGCAGTGGGAATGCAGAGACAGCAAATGGCTGTTACTCAGTTCTTGAAGAGGTTAGCGAATACCTAAGACAGGTGGGGAGATGAACAGATAGTAACTTGCTCCAGGTGATGTAGGTGTTAATTTATGGCCTATAAATAGCTGCTTACTCTGTGTGATCAGCTAAAAAGCTCTATTAAGAAGATCAAGGTCTTAAGATACATGAAACAGTGAAATATAGATCTAGTGAACTTTAGGAGACCCACCTTGATAGTAAGGAATATGGGGAGCTTGGAAGGAATGGATCTAAGTTCATAAAATGTTAGAAGGATGTGAGCAGTGATTCTACACAGGAATATTTTGAATATCAAAAGCTAACATACATGATGTGAAGGGTCAGGGATGTCAGCAGGATGCAAAGGCTGGTCTCTGGAAACACAAATCACAGTGACATCTTTACTCACTTCCCCAGAATCTTCTGGAAAGATTAAGATAGCTTGTTTTCATTATTTATTTATTGACTGAGGCAAGGGAGTGATATTCATGAGGTAAAACTTGAATTCTTCAACAGCTCATATGATACGGTGTAGCTGAAAACCTAGGTTGCTAACTTTAACAGCTGGAATGTTGCTAACTTTAACATCTGGAATGCCTTCATAATTAACATGGGTGGATAGAGAATTATACCTCAAGGATCAGGCTCTACTGTTTTGCACTAATTCTTTCCACATGACAAAATTATACTCTAGGACTGAAAGTTCTTTTCTGACCTGAGTCCTTTAGGTGTCAGACAGAATTCTGTGAAGTTCAAGCAGCAGGGCTCTCAGATCATTCATCAGTATTTGCTAGTATAAAGCAAAGAGATAAGCCCCCCCCCCCCCCCCGATGCCTGTGTTGTTTAAACAACATAGTTTTAAAGTACATAGATCCTAAAAAATTAGTTCCTCAAATCTGGAAGTGCATTGGAGTATATAATTTAGCAGAAAGTCCTCCCCCCTTGATATTATGAGAAGTGTTTAAAAGGTCAATTGAACCTTCAGCTTGAGTTATAACTGTCAGAATAGATACAGAATAGACACAGAATAGACACAGGAAGTATGAATTGAGGATAAGCCAGAAAGCCTGACAGTGATGGAAATGCATAATGAGATGGTGATGGAGGTGTGGAGGTGGTGTTGAAAACACTGGTATTGTTAAGGTGACAAGAACAGCACCTTTTGCAAACAGAAAATCAAGGTCCGTTCAGAAAAAAACTAATTGGATCTGTCACCACATGCAGTTCAAAAAGAGCCTTCTGGCAAAGAATTAATATTGCTCTGCATTCCACCATTGGCATAAAGGGGGAGGGGGATCATTTATTTTATTTTATTTTACATTTGTTAACCGGGCTAGTCTAGCTGGATATATATCCATTTTCAGTAGAGGCCCGGGGAGAAAAGCTCCGCACAGATATACAAATATGTAAAAATATTGTTACATGTTAATTAGGATTAATAAACCAAATAAAACAGGTAGTTATAACATATCAGAGATCAAAAACACTTAAGAAAAGTACCGTGAACATAATATAGCTTAAGAAAGCTAAAACAGATATAATACAGTAATTCTTATGTACAATAGTTCACATCAGGTTAAAGGATTTAAGCAATAAGTTTATTAGAGTTTAAATAGTGTCAGTCTTAATTACAAGATCAAGTATTTAAATGTTTGGAAATATGGTTAGAAGAGGAAGAAACAGGGGTAAAAGGCAGTTGTTTGTCAGGGTTACTACAAGGGCATAGCCAGTGCCTTTGGAGGTATTTTTTTAGTTTTTGTTTAAAGAGTGGCAAGGATGTAATTAGTGTTAGTTCATTGGGTAGCAGGTTCCAGTTTTTTCCTGCTGTGTTAGTAAACAGAGAGTCACCAGCTGTATTATTAGACTTAGTTAAGCTTGCAAGGAGTTTGCTAGAAGACCGTAAGGAGTTCAGATTATTATATGGGATTAAGAGTTTTGAGAGTATAGGGGTATTACTGGGTTGGTAAAATATTTTGTGGGCAATAGTGAGTTGGGGGATTATCAGATGGTTTTGGAATTCCAGCCAGTCTAGTTGCCTAAGATTAGAACAGTGATGAGTTCTGAAGGGATTGCCAGTAGCGAATCTGGCAATATTATTGTAGGAAGTTGCTAATTTGTTGAGGTTAGTTTTCTTAAGGTTGGTAAATATAGGTGAGGCATACAGAAGAGTTGAGATTAGATGGGAGTGAGTGATCTTGGCTCTGACTGTTGAGGTTAAGAAAGGTTTTATTCTATATAAGGATCCTATTTTTCTGTTGACTATTTTAATGGTGTTGTTTATATGGTGATTAAATGAGAGATTTTTTTCAATGGTTATTCCTAAAGGTTTGGTGGTAGAGTCAGGGAAAATGATAGTGCCATTATTTGAAGAGATTGAGAAGTCTAGGGGGGTGGACCTAGTAGTGGGTGTGAATAGAAGGAATTTTGTTTTTTTGGCATTAAGAAGAAGGCAACGTTTGGTAAACCATGTTTCTACAGTATTAAAAACATTTTGAGTAAGAGAGTATAGTTCAGTTGGAGAGGTTGCTGAGCATATTAGTGTGGAGTCATCTGCATATTGAATACAGGTGGCTTGAGGAATTGCTACATGGAGATCATTAATAAATAAGGAGAAAAGAAGTGGTCCAAGAATGGAGCCCTGAGGGACCCCGATGGTGACAGGTAAAAAGGAAGAAATTTGATTTTCCCAGAGAACTGCCTGTTGCCTATTGCTGAGGTATGACCTAAACCATTTGATGGCCAGAGAATCAAAGGAAAGAGATTCAAGAATATTGATTAGGAGGGTATGGTTAACCATGTCGAAGGCTTTAGAGAGGTCGATGAAGAGTGCAGATGAGAGGATGTTTTTGTTGCGGTTACTATTGATCATGGATAACTAAAGGACAATATGATATGCTGCGAGGGTTCTGGGGTACATTTAAGATATTTATAAAGTTACTTTGGAGGAAGTGAGTGAAAGGGTCCATAATTTTCTCGGACACCTTTACAGAGGAAGAAAGGCTACAGTTTATGGTGCCAGTTGGAGATTGTGAACCATACCTGCAGTTTAAATTGCTTAAAAGACAGATAGCCCAGGGACAGATGGCCGTACTATTCAGATTTGTACATGAATAGACAATACCATGTTCATGGATCCTCTTATACAGCTTATAGAAGTAGAAGCTGAGGGAATATTACCAAATCATGAAGTTGGCTCTAACAACAACATCATTGAAACTTGGTAAGTCCAGAGATATGATGGGATCAAAAAGGCCCATGATAATCTTAAATTTGGGTTACAAACTCTGTACGAAAGTTTTGATGGATAGGTTATAGAAGGTAATTGGCAAGGTGATTCAACTGGACCAGTGTGGGTTCACAGTAGAGAAATAAGTGAAAGTATGAGAAATGCACTATGGGTGGATAGTGCAGAATTAACTAAAGTTCTCACACTTTTCTTAGGTTGGGGAGGAGATGTCAAGAAAACTTTTTAATGAGTTAGATTTGGATTAATTGTTCATTCTTTTAGATGTGTTTGGCTTCCCTTCTGAATGGACTGAGAATCTGGGGAATTTCTCTGAGTGTCATGACTAATAGAACTTTATTTAGACTAATTTCCTGAATGAGCTTAACTCATGTAACTGGTCCAACACTACTTCCACTAGATGAAGCAGTCTCATACTTTAACTCTACATTTCTTGCTGTCCTGGACAACCATGCTCTCAAATGTACTATTAGAACCAATAACAAAGTTGCACCATGGCTGTCCAATGATACAAGACAAAAAATTATTAGCAGAAACAAAGTGTGGACCTCCTGGAGAACCACTTACTCCCCAAAAGACCACCTCTTATATAAACAATTAAGGAATAATACTAAGGAGGTTACTATATTAGATAAAAAGAGATACTACTGCAATCTACAACAAAAACACCAAAACCAGCCACCAAAATTCTGGTCAGTCATTAATAAACTACTCCACCCAGGTCAATCAACTACCCCTGCCCCCCTAACTACCCTCCAACAACCTCCTAAAATTATTGCCAATACCTTTAATACTTTCTTTACTGAAACAGTGCAATCCCTAGCCAATAAACTATCTCACAATACCCTAACTACCACCAGTCCCACACCTGATAATAAAACCCCTTCAAGCTTGATCCAGTACCAACATTTTTTTATTAAGTCCCTACTGAAGAAACTGAAACCCACCACCCTCTCAGCAGACCTACTACCTGCTGAATATCTCCAAAAAGCTGCTAAGGAAATAGCATACCCCATTTCAATTTTAATCAATAGAACATTTCTTGAAGCTTATATCCCCTCCATCTGGAAAATTTCCAACATTATTCCTCTACACAAAGGGGGAAATTCCACTGAACTTTCAAATTGCAGGCCTATAGCCACCATTCTATCTCCCTTGGCTAAAATAATGGAAAAATTTATTCATAAACAACTTCTTGCTTATCTGAATCAAAACTCTCTCCTAGCCCCCTCCCACCATGGATTTAGACACTGCCATAGTACAACCTCAGCCCTTCTCTCATACAATAAATCAAAACCGTAATAATAACAAGCTCTCCTGTGCCCTCTCCCTAGACCTATCCAAGGCATTTAATATGGTAAACCACCAGCTACTCTTAGATACACTAAAATCACTCCCCATAGATAACCTAGCAATTAACTGGTTTCATTCTTGCCTAAGTGACAGACAACAAGCTGTACTATGGAAGGAGAATCTATCATCCCTTTTACCAGTCAACCTTGGAGTCCCACAAGGATCTATATTAGGCCCCCTCCTATTCTCCTTATTCATTAATGACCTGCATAAAGTCAACCCAAGTGCAACTTGTATTCAGTACGCAGATGACTCCACCTTAATCTGTTCTGGCACCTCCCCCTCAGATCTACAGACTTTATCACAAATCACTTTCAACCAAGTAGAGAACTGGCTCACAGGTCGCAGACTACTACTAAACCCAAACAAAACCAAACTATTACTCTTCTCCCTCACTCGCAAGATCCCCTCACCATCTCTCACAATAACATCTAATAATGGCACCATAATTCCCCCAGAACCTAGTACTAAACTACTGCGAGTAATAATCGACAATAACCTTAAGTTCGATGCTCACATAGACAAAACTATTAAAACAGTTAACAAAAAACTAGGCTCTTTATACAGGATTAAGCAATTCCTAACCCCATCTACTAGAACTGTTGTTGCCCGTACACATCTGCTATCGACCCTTATTTATGCCTCAACCATCTTTGCTAACCTATCCAAATCAAACCTCAATAAATTGAATAGCTGCTACAATAATATTGCCAGATTTGCCACAGGGTCAGCTTATAGAACCCATCACTGTGTTAACCTTCAATCATTAGACTGGCTGGAATTACCCAACCAACTGCAATATAACCAATTAATAGTTCTTCATAAAATTCTCTACCAACCAGACAGTACACCTATACTGAAAAATATTATCACCCCCTATAGTAACCTAAAGACCCTTCGCTCTTCCAACAAAGTGCTAGAACAGACTGTTAAAACCAACAGTTCAGCTGGTGCATCACTATTCTCCAACTCTGCCAGAAAAAACTGGAACCTTCTTCCTGTGGAACTGACCAATTACCCCTCCTTATCCCAATTCAAAAAATCTCTTAAGAAATACCTAAAAATGCATTGACTTTGTCCCTGTACAAACCCAGACTAACCGTCACACAAACAGAATCTATAAATGTGAACCTCATCGCAAGATTATATCTTTGATCCTCTAACTGTTTAGAATTTTCTAAATCTTTCTCCTACTGAAAGATTTAAAATTAAGATGATACTATGTATATTACCACTTTTTGTTACACTTTCCTTCTTTAAAAAAAAAAATCACTATTTCTTTCTCAGATACTAACTAACAACCTATCCTGTGTGTATGTGAGTTGAAATTGTACCTGTCTGTATATATTGGTAATTTATTTTTTTTAATTTTGTGATAATTCACTGTACTAATGTCACTGTATTTACACTAGTAATGTACACTTGGAGCTTTTCACACTTTCCTTCTTTAAGAAAAAAATCACTAACTATTTCTTTCTCTGACACTCACTTTCTACCTATCCTTTGTGTATGTGAGTAGAAATTGTACCTGTCTGTATATATTGTTAAAAAAATGTCAATTTTGTGATAATTCACTGTAATAATTTCACTATAATTGCACTAATAATGTACACTTGGAGATTTTCTCCCCAGGCCTCCGTTGAAAATGGACCCATATCCAGTTGGACTCTCCCAGTTAACAAATGTAAAATAAAAATAAATAAAAATAAAATAATAGCGGGCAGTTATTTCAGGGTCAGTAATATTAGGCTAACTACCCAGTGGTGTGAAACTTAGCTCAGGATGATTGTGACTCTTGCCGTGACATCCTGACCCTATGTGTAAAAAATGGGAAAAGGGGTTTCACGTGGATGGATCAATACATACAGGGGTGTCTCTGCTGTCTGCTTTTATTTGCTATTGCGACAGCATCCCATGTACAAGTCATTAGGAAGAGTAAACATATAGCATGAACACAAATTGATCACAGACTTCATAACGTTACCTTACTGCAGGCAATCTGTTCATTTCCCCATGCCATGCAGGTGCTCCCTTTTCCTGTTTTGGGATCTCTCAGGAGTATTAGCCGCAGTAGCTGGTTATAGAATCAATACAGATAAAAGAGAAGTTTTGTTGCTTAACTATGTAGGCATCTAGTCAGTTTATCTTCAACATGTCACTTAAAGGTCAAAATAGCTAAAGCCATTAGAGATGTTATTAATTACAAGGGCTTGATAGTTGAAGTGTGTCATTTTATTGAGAGATGGAAGTAGTTAGGATTACTATACACAACATATATTGGCACTCAGGATGTCACTGTTTTCCATGTGGCTTTATATACTTACTGCCACTAGGCTTGAGCCCACTCAGTGTATTTTATGCTCTCAGAGGCTGTCAGTATTGGCATTTCTTTGATGACCCAAAAAACCTCAGGCCCAAGATATATTTCTCTGGGCATCTGTGCATAGAGGAGTTTTAGGCCTGTTGGACCTTGCCATATTTGAGTGTGTGATGAATCTGATGGTATGGATTATGTGGCTAGACAGTTCAGTGGAGATGCTGTGGAATGAGTTGGAGCTTGGGACAAACTTCTTCTGTTGACCAGTAGGAAGTAATGTAAGGGGAAAATTCATGGGTAGACAGTAATACAGTGATACGGGATGAATATACTCTAGTAATGCAAGATGAGCCTTGGGCATTGAACAAACACCGAGATATGCTGGGGGTCATTCTTCCCCGTCCTGTTATTCTGAAGCTTTCTAAAAACTTTGCCTAGCACTGAGTGATTTGTTGGGTCATTGGCATGAACTAGGTCTCGTAAGGAGTTTCAACCATTTTGGGCTGTAGGGGTTAGATTAATTTCTTGTATTAGCATAAAAATATATAAAGGTTTCTATAAATATCTTCATATAAGTTCCTTGCTTTTTCAGGAACAACAAGGTCAGTCTACTTTGAATGAGAAATTTAATAGATTTTATGATAGGTAAGGGCCACAGAAGAGAGACTCTTGAGATTAGTGAGTGAAATAGTTGCATTTGAAAGGTTTAGGCCTCCAACCTTTTAGGGGATGTGGGAAAAGAAGATTGGCAGGATTTTAGAATAAGAGGAGAGGGGAACTGATATTAGAAGCTTTTACAGATAAAATTGGTTCTAGTCAACGGCCTATTTATTTGTGGAAGCCCTAACATAGTTACTTTTCAACACCTCATATATTGTTGTTTATGTTTCCCTCAGACTTTCATTTCTGCTGATATTGTTCACAAACTTCTGTTGGAACTAGAAAATATGTCTTTTGAGGATGTGAGAGGTATTTCGAGTTTTGAAAATGATTAAAATATATTTACAAAGGTTCTTAGAACCACCAGTTATCAAGAAAGAAATCACATTATGCAGAATGGGAAATCCCAGAGAATATTCTAAAACATATAAAAGGGCAATTTTGGTTTCTGGTTACAGTAAGGCACAAGTGTATAACATCCATCCATTCCAAGTAACCTTTTTTATTATTTATGGGATTATGGGCACAGTGGAGCCAATCTCCACCAACACTGTGTGCAAAACTAAAAACCTATTTCTAAACAGAATGCTGCCATATCACAGAACACACACACACTCACTCACAAATGAAATGTATACAAGTGTTGAAGATCAACAACCAACCTCTTCCATGTGTTGAGGTGGTGGGAGGAAACAAGAACGCCCAGAAAAAAACAGTGTACACACTAGGAGGGCATGCAGACTCTCTACAAAAGGCACCCCATCCAAGAATCAAACTGAAACATCTCTTGTGAGGCAGAAATGCTTTTCACTGCATCTCCGTGCTACTCACAAGAATATAACATGTACTTCAACATTTGCAAGCCCACCAAATGATCAGGTTTGGAAGAAGTCCTCTAAAGAGATATACATATCAAGAAGTTTAGCCATGGCCTGTGGGTGTGGAGTAAAAATGTCAAATAGATGGTTAAAATTTTTAGTTTAGTTAAGAATCATAAAGAGGAGGGGGTTATTACTTTTCATTTTTCTCTTTTTGATTTTCAGACACAAGGTTACATATAGGTAAAAGTAGTAAGGTAATTGAAGTTAGCCTCTGTTGAGTTGAAACATATCTTATGGTAGGACATATCTAGAATCACTAATGAGACTGGGGATTGGGTATATGAGTGCCTACTAGAAGTTAGATTGCAAATGTCCATTTGTTATGAAATTAGTTTAAAATTACAGTCGAGATTGTGTTTTGATGGATATTATTTGGAAGCAGATACATGGTTTTGCTAATTGTCTTTTATTAAAACTTTTGTTTAAATGTGTTTACTATATCTGATATGGTAGAGTGGTACATCAGCACAGGTGCTTCATTTTCTTAATCTTTTCACAAATGCCAGTGATAAAAGATATGGCTTGTATAGCTTGACTGCATATGTATGCACACCTATCCTGCAAACACCACACTGGATTTAAGAAAAAAAGTGTGTAAGTCTGACCCCTCATGCACTACCCACTCAAAAGGCCTGAATCTAATATGAACATCAACAAAACCTGACAGAAAGACAGGTTTGTCTCCCAGAGGCTGCCTCGTCTCTGGAATAGACTTCCCATACACATCAAACAGAGCACCTCGCTGACTCTCTTCAAGTGCAACCTTGATGAGTGGATGGGAATCCACAAATTTGTTCCAGGGGTTCTACCTGTGTCCCTCATTGACAGGGGTGACAGGTGCTGGGTGAGGTTTCTTTTTTGGGGATAAACTCTTAGCTAGGCTTGGAAGGTCCTCAGGGCTATTAGCCTAGTAAACTCCTATGATCCTAAAATGCTTGAATACTGTCTATGGTTTGTGTTTGATGAAGTTATAACTTGATAACTCCACAGATATTTTACTTACCAGTATACTTTTACTCTTGAAATTTTGATTTTGCAAATTCCTTTATTATTTATGCAAAATCTAGACAAAATGACAGGATACTTCAAATGGACAAATGTGTACTTTATAAAAGACTCACAACACATGCAGGTCCAATAAAAGATATCATGCTGCCTCATTATCTATATATTTAATCAGAAGAAGCAACATGGCACCTCAGGTAGCCTTATTACTTATATAATTTGCTATTCTGTTACAGATCACCAACATTTTTGGTTCATCATATTCCAAGTCAGTTATTCATTTACCATAATAGCCAATTATTTACTGCAGGAAGCATGTACCTCACGACTTAGCCACAGTGCAACCTTAATTGATACCGCTTTCTAAGTGTGCAAAAGAGTTTATAAATATGACAGCTCTAGTTCTGATAAACCATAAAGCTAAAATGTATGAATTTGCTGATTATGTTTGTACTTGATATTGCATTAAGCTTTTAATATATACATCAATAACTAAATAAATAAATGAATACAGAACAGAATCATGTCAAGTTCATTTTGCTTTGCTGTTAATGTATTTGTTGATATGTATAAAAATTACCAGACTTGCTGACTGCACAGACACTAGCGGTATGCCTTCTGTAAAAATATGAAATAAAAGGGATAAAAAATGAAAATAGAAGAATTCCGAGGAACAGGTAAAGTATCAGTGTGTGTGCAAAATAGGTATCCAGTTTCTGAGATGGTCCCCCAATACAAGTGGCAGAATGAAGACTCTGTCATCGAGATGGGGTTCTGTCATGTGATTCTGTAACAGAATCTTGTTTAGATGGAGCAAGCAAAGTAAGGCACTGAAGGAAATATATGATAATGTGAACAACATCTCAAAATGCCATGCATCCAAACAGCACACTGAATGCCAAGAGTATGGGCCAGTGCTTGGCTCTGCATATCTGGGTACTGCACAACAGTGTATACCACTAAGCTCCACCCAGGTCAGCCAATCTGGCACAGTCATTGTTTGTAAGATCTACTCTACATTTTATACAGAAATCAGTAGTGAATTCAGCCATATCACCCAAAAAGGCAACACACACACACACACACACACACACACACACACACACACACACACACACACACACACACACACACACACGCACAGACACACATACGCACATACACACACAGACACGCACACGCACACACACACACACACACACACACACACACACACACACACACACACACACACACACACTGTCACAGATATCCTGCTCCTCTACCAGGAGCACCAAGCTAGCATAGTCATTGTTTTATACAAAAATCAGCAGTAGAAGGCAATATACACACACACACACACACACACACACACACACACACACACACACACACACACACACACACACACACACACACACACACACTCTCTCTCACAGATATCCTGCCCCTCTACCCCAAAGCTATATTCACCAGAGTGATGCACATGTGCTGCTCATAAATTATGGGGTAAATTGACAGAGTATGGTAGCACACTCAGCCATTCAGGACAACACAGCCATGGACTGAGCAGCAGTATTTGTAATCCCACAGCCCAACAGGATATAATTAAGACTTACCCCACACAGTACTAAGGTGGATTGCAGTACATTCATTTTTATTTTATGTATTTATATTTGTTAACCGGGTAAGTGGATTGGTCCCATTATCCTTTTCTCAAACAAGAGCAAAACTAATACAACCAAAATACAACAGTTAATGCAACAGGTATTTACAAAGCATTGAATTTTCATAACATTACAAAGTGATCACTTTAGACTAACTGCTGTTCTTAAGAGCGCAATTACTAGAAGAATCATGTACATATACTTATAACTGTTCTATGAAGCAGAGTTTCAAAGCACTACAATACAATGTATTTCAATGAGATGTAGAACGTCAGTAATACAATACTGTAGTCATTTTCTTAAAATATTTTTGAGTACTGTGTTGTACTGATTAAAGTGGGCAGTGCAGGTTCTGAACTACTCCATGTAATAATGAAGTGAAAGCACTTTGAGCAGAAATAGTATTACCTTCCCTCTAAGAACGAGTCCTAGTATATGCCAAAATATGTAGGTGAAAGTAAATGATAAGTACAATACAAGATATTACTGAGTAGGAAGAGGAATACATACGAAGGTATATGATTTGTCACTGGAATAATGTAATCAGGACTTTTTTGCTCTACAATAAACTTATTAGGGTTTACTAACCATCTTAAAAGCATTTACATGTGCTTTCAGTATCCATGTTCTCTCTAAGGTTTGGAATGCCGGATTTCTGATATGATGGAAGTTGTTTCCAGCATACAGGTCCTGTTTTAGTGAAGGCCTTCTCACCAGTGACTGAAGACTGTCCAAACAATGATAGTAGGTTATCAGATAAACATCAAGGACTGCTTAAATATTCCCCGATTAAGAGCTTAGGGCATAGGGACAACAGCATTGAAGAAATATTATTTTGAAAATCAAAGTGACAGCTAGAAGGGTTGATCTGTCATTTAAAGTAACCAGTGATTTTTTTTCAAGTAGTTGACAGGAATGAAGTCTCTGTTCTGCTAGAAATATTAATGTGACTGATTTTTATAGTATGAATGTATTTGTGGAAGAGTGAAACTGATCAGAAGAACATATTCAAGTTTTGAAAGTAAAGTGGTTTTAGTTAGTTTTCTTCTGGGTTCATGGGATGTATGCGTAATGTTTAATCCAGTATGTAGAAATGATTAATGCTGTTCAAACGTTTATATGATTAGAAATGTCTTTATTACACATATCTGCACATTGATCTTCTCCTGTGTCTCATTAGACTGCACTAGGTGAAATCACATTACTT
This sequence comes from Protopterus annectens, assembly GCF_019279795.1. Taxonomy (NCBI): domain Eukaryota; kingdom Metazoa; phylum Chordata; order Ceratodontiformes; family Protopteridae; genus Protopterus; species Protopterus annectens. The sequence continues at coordinate 1,040,755,947 of NC_056747.1, forward strand.
AATTGGGACAAAGTAGTAGTGACACACACTATGTGATTTCGCATTAACTAGGATCTTACCACACCTGGTTTTGCCTAGCCATGTGTCATTGGAATTGATGTGGGTGGGATATTCTGGATAGAGGAACACTGTGGGCATATTGTTGTCTAACATATAAGTCAAGATGGCTGCCCTCTGTGGTGCCTGTAGACTCAGTCACCTGTGGTAAATTACCACTATGTCTTCCTTCTAATACTGTCCTGGGAATCTATGTGCTGTGATCTACAGGTGTGCAATGCCTGTTGGATTTTCCCATACATGCAACAGATACCATTAATGTACTCTAAGAATGAAGACTGCAATATCCTTATCAATGTATTAGTGTTCTTCATTTTTGCTTTGAAATTCATTCTGCTAATGTTTCTGTGCTTATCCTTGTTTTCGGGGAACCGTTATATACTTAGGTGGATCCAGAGCATTACTGCAGTGGCTAATATCTAGATAGTAGTGCATTCTCCTTGCTTTGTACCATAGGACCATATTTCATTGTTGGTGGAGGTGAATAGGCCTTTCCCTGAATATTGTACAGCCATATATTTAGGTAATCTGCCTTATTTACATATGTTCTGAACACTAAATTGTAGATAGGTGAGTAATACTCTGTCTTGGACTGCAAACCACAGAATGCCAGGTCTGTGAAATGAGAAAGACCCAATAAATACTTAAGTGCTTTTTCCAGAGAGCTTATGCTATACATAGTGTACAATGTCTGTGAATTGTATCCTAAGTCTGTAGCAAGTGTGCATGTTTGTGGATGCTAGACGTAGTCAGAAGGTCTAAAACAATTACTAAGCAGCCATATAAAACAAAAGGACATATAAGAGACTGATGGCCATATACAATGCTTACATCAGTATCCTGACAATATGGGGGATTGCAACACATATATAGCCATACACTACTTTCTCCATATTTAATAAGAAAGTTAACTGAAATTCCAATTTCCTCTTCATTAAAAGATACAGAAATTATGTGTTCAAATATTTTGTACAGTTAAAAGTGACTGAAGAGTATTTTATAATCACTATTGTATATTATTTTGCATTTTGTTTTAGAATGGTTCTCAAAGCTGTTTCTTATTTCAGGATCTCAAAGTAATGCTGTCTTGTTTTCCATACATTAGTTGTTTAATTATGTAGCTTTTGCAGATTTTTTTTGGTCTGAATGCACATAAATGATTTTAAAAGTAATAAAGTCATGGGTATTCAGAAGCCATGTAGCTGAAACACTAGTGTGTCCTTAAGGGATAATTTGCATATATCCAATAGGCCTCCACAACAGTAGGTTTAAGGTATTATGCAGTGAAGGGTCTAGCATGGCTGTTTGTTTCAGTTTTTATCGAATGGTTGTCTGTGTGACCCTTTCACTCTTTGGTTTGGATGTTAAGTGGGATATTCTGCAGGCACCCTAATGTTTATATAGACAAGCTATCTACTTATGATGTCAGAAAAAAGTCAAATGTGGTATGTCTACAGATTGTGAGGTTTGGATTTATTGCTGTTAATGTACTCTAAAAAGTTTAAAAAGTCACAGATATTCAGAAGCCATGTAAATAAAGCACTGGTGTGTCTTTAAGGAATTATTTGCATGCATCTTGTGGACCTCCACTGCAAGAGGTTTAAGATATTCTTCAGTGAAGACTCCAACTTGGCTCCATGTTTTTCCCCATTTTTATTGAAGGGTTTGTCTGTGTGACCATTTTCCCATTAGTGTCAATGTTAAATGTGATATTTTGCAGGCACCATAATATATTTATCTTCATTAGATTCAGTTTTGAGCTCTTTGTTTCTATATTGTGGCAGAAGGTGCTTACCTGGTCTTCCCGAGTTGGGAAGCATTCCAGAGAGCTCAAAGTGTAGTTGTTTATTGACCAGATGGTATGTTACTTAGTTTTCAGTTATTTTGTGTCTGATATAAATTAGGAGCTTTTTCATGGAACTGTTCACTGCTCAGTGGCAGTTAGTAGTACTCTGTATAGTAGCAAACCTATCACTTCGGACTCTTATCTGTGACATAGAAATGCACAGATCTAAGCTTATGACAGCTAGCTAGTGCATCAAACAGCACAAATATCAGATTGTAGCCCTACCAAACATTTAGCTTTAACCCTAGATACCACTCAGGTGTCCCCTGTAAAACCAAGTCCCTAAACCATAACAACCTAACCTAAATACAGGTCCTGAGAAGATGGATTTGCAATTTTCTAATGTCTCTGTGGTCAGTTTGGTAGATATGAGCAGCCTGAGACAATGTAGCAGTTGACTCGTACTCATACAGCCTTTTAATCCTTAAAGAAACTAACACAGTATGCAAGAAATGTACACATAAAACTTTCTTGGAGGCAAAAACCTTGATTACAAACAAGGTTGTCAAGAACACAAACACTACGTCCTTTGCACATACTACTCACCACATACACAGATCTTATTATGCTGAGGCACATAAAAGAAACCTCTACATACCTCAAAGACCTCCTAAGCTGGTAAATGGCAACAACTATCTTCAGCAACCACTAGAGCATACACTAAAACAATACCTAAGACTATACATAAGCATATACCCAATGATCCATCAAGAACAAAGCCCATAAGGCAAGCAAATACTTTACATAGTACTCTTGTATAAGCAGATTCTATTCTATGAGACACAGATGCCCTTCTCACCAGGCTGGACAAGGAGAAGATAGTGGTTAGTTCCCTATCTGGGGCATGGGCCCACAATATCATGCACACGCTCAAGTCACTGCACCATAGCTAACAATATGATTCTGTCATAGTCCATGTGGGTGTAAATGACCAGAGAAATACTTCACTGGACTATATGAAAAGAGACATTATGGATCTGTCTGAAAATGTGTCACAGACAAGTATGTGCCTTCCATTGAGCAGCATTGTACCTTCACCAAGGATAATGCCACAGTATGAAGAGAAAATTACCAGTTTTAATAACTGGTTTAGCTTCTGGCATCACTCCACGGCAATCAAATATCTGTCAGCATGGGAGGGCATGGGAGGACATGGCTGACAGACTAAATTGTTTTGTCAAGGATGGTCTGCACCTGCTCCCCCCCCGTGCTTTTCGATATTGGCTAAAATTCCACCTCATTAGAGCTTGTTTTAGGTAATGACAAAATAACAAAAATTATGAACATAGCAAAAAAAAAAAAACAAACAAACTCAAAGCAACCTTAATATGTTACTGCTAAATGCTTGGAGACTAAACAAGAAACTCCACACCCTACAATCTTTCTTCTCTCTGGAAAATGTAGACAACTGAGACTTGGTTTATAGCCACAGAAAGTACTCTTGCAGTGGAAGGCTACAGTGGCTTCTACACATTTAGACCAACAGCAGCACAGACAGGGGCTAAAGGTGGCGGCGTCTTAATCTACATTAGTATCAAATACATCTCCAGGTTGGTTAAAAGGATGATGCCCTGGAATTCATCCATGTCCAAGTCTATGTAGACAAGGATATTTTAACCAGCTATAGTTCACCCTCTATGACCCACAAAGCTCACAACTCTTACCTAGATCTACTAGAGGTGCTCACCATCCAACCAAAATACCCTATTCATTGGAGACTTTAACTACCTCTCTGTAGACTGGGAGACAAACACTGCCTCTAACTTATAGGCACGGCATTTCCTGGACTTTATCAATACAAACACCCTGGATCAGATAGTGCACACTTCAACCAGGGAATCAAACATATTTGACCTAGTACTCACCAACATGGGAGATCATTGCAACCCCCCATGTCATGTCTTTACTGTTGAGGTCGTATCACAAAGCTGTCTTCCACAAAATAAAAATCAACTTGGAAAGCACATCTAAACCTATAAGAGTTAGTAACTATTCTAAACCAAACTACATCCTATTAAGTGACAGTTTGCCAAAATTCACAGCTCCCCCAAACCCCGAGAACACTGTTACCTATGAGGCATTATTTACAGAAACCCTATACAAACATGTAAGTGGCTGCATTGAGGCTGCCGTGTCTACCAGAAGTACTCCGTAGATCTAACACCGAAAACAAACTCCATGGGAGGAGTCCTTACATTAGCAATGGTTATAACAAAAAGAAATCATGGCCAAAATCAGAAAGAGCAACTCTTTTTGAGACAAGAGTTTTCTGATTCAGCTAAACAAGAAGCTAAGAGATCTAATAAAGCACAGGAAGGACATTTACAAGGTCAGGATAGCCTCCCAGGCTAAAGACAATTATAAGGCCTTCTTCATTTATGTCAGGTACCTTAAAGGTAACACTCAGTAGAGTGCTGAACCAATGACTAACTAAAGTGATATATCAGATCTACTAGCTGATAAATTTAGCTCTAAGGTCACCACTACCCTGACTACCTCTTGTTAAATCTCTTCTTGGATATTGTCCCCCCAACTATCAATGGGGAGCAGGTCCAGGTGGGGCTCATTAGATCAAAAACACTGCTTTAATGAAGCTGACAGCATCCTTGGTTGCTTCCTAAACAGCTTAAAATAAGATCTAATAGGATCAATTGAAGCACTGTTCAACTACAGCCTCAAAAGTAGTTATATGCCAGGTAAATGGAAGGCTGCAACTGTCACTCCTCTTCCCAAGGGTGGGCCATCAACTGACAGAGGGAACTACAGACCCATCAGTCCGACAACTCTGATATGTAAAGTCATAGAATGGATTATCATGAAAAGGATCAACAAGGACATCAGCAACCTACAGACACTAAACTCATCCCAGTTTGGCTTTAGTAAGGGAAGGTCTTCCATACTCAACCTGGGAGACTTTTTCCAGAGGGTCACCAAGACAACGAATGAGAGGAAAATGGTATTCATGGTGTTTGTTACAATATCACACTCAGATATTGTTGGCAAACCCTCAGAACTAGGCTCAAATCACTAAAAACTTGCTGTATTTCTGGTTTGCTCACACCCAAGAATTCAGGCTCAGTGAGACCACCTGTACCAGGAGACTGGTCACCAGTGGAGTACCAAACAGCTCCATGTTGGGCCTACACCTGACTGGCATCTACTTTTTGGAAGTAAAGGCTAATGTCAAATGCCACTGGCTCACCAAGTTCACAGATGACTGTAAACTGAGAGCTATCATAGATATTTCCCACAACAGCAACATCCTACAAGGTGGTCTAACACAAACAAATGACTGGTACCAAAGCCACTGATTAAAACTCAATGCAGAGCAATGCATTATAGTGCCTTTTGGGAAATTGCCCACCCAAGCTAATTATTCTATCGATAAAACACCCCTAAGAGTTGATAGTTAGGGATCTGGGAACATATGTAGACAGTAATCTGGCCTTTGACCACTACATAGCCAAGATGGTAAGAAAATCATTCTATGCCACTCGACTCATAAGAAAGGGTACGGCATCCATTTCCAAGGAAGCTATAGGTATCACTCTACTTAGCCCTTATCAGACCCATCATTGAATACAATGCCCCCTTTGACATGTACCTAACAAGGTACTTGCAACAGTTTGTATGCCCTCAAAGATTCCTTACCAGGAGAATACATGTTGTGAATACACAGTCTTCCACAGGTCAACTTAGGGCCCTATCTCTGTACTCAGTCTCCTACAGGTTACTAATAGCAATCTATGCCTAGCATGTAAGGCATCTTCAGATCCAGTTCTAGTGGATGTCTTGCACATCTGCAAAACAAACAGCACCAAAAACAGTACATCCAAGGAAATGAACCATACATAAATTGGCTACTAGAACAAAAATGACTGGTAAATCTAACTACATCAAATAATTATATTCCTTTATTAGTAAAAAGAAGGTTACAGAATTAGAAGATATTCTGCATAATTTCAGGTCTCATTTTAATAAGATTAATCAACACAGACCAACTCTGGATACACAGGATCTAATTAAAACATTTATGAAAAATATACTGGAAAATAGACTGTCAGAGGATCAAATAAAAATAATGTCTGAACTCAAAATTAAAATTAATAAATTAAAATCCAATAAGGCACCTGAAAGTGATAGTATATTACCTGAGCTATACACAATGATGACTAAGAATGCTTTGAGTATTTTACTAGAGATATTCCCAATAGTTAAAGGACTTATGAAGGTACCACCATTCTGGAAATACACCCTAATATCTCCAATTTTAAAACCTGACAAGGACTCAACACAATGTCCTTCATATAGGCCAATTTCATTATTAAATGTAGATTATAGAATGTTCATGCCAATCCATGCCTCTAGAATAAAACAATTTTTTCCAGTGTTGATAAACAAGGGTCAGACTGGCTTTGTAATGAACAGGAACACATATGATAATATCAAGAATATACTATCAATAACTGATTATACTAATAATTAAAAATAAGAACTAACTTTGGTTAATCTGGATATCAACAGTGCATTTGATTCAGTTAATTTGGAGTACTTAATTATTAGTACTGGAGGGATGTAATTTTTCAAACAATTTCTTACAATTAATCAAACTTCCCTATGAAAACTCCTTTGCATACATTATGAGAGGCTCATATACTTTCCAATCAATCATAATTATTGAAGGCACTAAACAGGGTTGTCCCTTGTCCCCATTGATGTTGGTCTAGTTATGGAACCTTTTTCAAATTATATAAGATCAAATAAAAACATCAAAGGCATACTAATAAATAATTATTTAATCCCCAAAATGCAATTATTTGCAGATTACATCCTATTAACTTTGACTGATTGCAATTCTTCTCTTATTGCAGTATTCCAAGCAATAGAAATATTCCAGAAGAAATCTGGACTCAGTTTTAATGAGAATATATAAAATAACAAAAACACTTTGCTAAAATCTGAAACACCACAAATACTTTAGCATAAACCTCCTTTAATCAAAGCTTTAGTCAGCAAGACTTCATCAGAAATGATAAAAAACAAGAACAAACAACATGCTTAAATACTCATACTCAGTTGAGCTCTAATAAAAATCACTCAATTAATCAATTAAATGCAAGTAATAAAATTTAAATCAACAGAGACATCTCAACTGTTACAAAATGTTCCATAAAATGTTTGCATTATTATAACCTTATTTGTTTAAATATACCCATTTCTTTCTCTGAGTTAAGCTTGATTTGCCATCTGGCCTCTCTCTGCTCCAAATAATTCCTAAAATCTCCCCCTCTCAAACTCATTTTACCCTGTTCCAAAACTGAAAATAATTTTTTTTTGAACCCAATACACTCAAGACTATGCTTGTACAAAGCATTCTTTTTGTCCTTCTTTTTCATACTATAAATATGTTCTCTTATCCTTGTGTGTAAACTCCTAGTTGTCATTCCAACATAAAATTCCTGACATTCACCACATACCACTACATAAACCACTCCATAACTATTACAACTGAAAGTTCCTGCCACTTTAATAGTGTGGGCTATATGGGAAAGTTCAATAAACAGACCCTCCAAGATGTATCTACACTTGGTGTACACAAAACACTTGTATATACCATGTGGCTTTGAAGACACTATAGGACTCACTGTGTCTTCTCCTTTTTCTAAAAAACCTTTTAAATTGTTATCATTTTTGTACACAAGCTTGGGTCTTGTCCCCACTACTTTCAGTAATTCTTGATTCCCCTCAATAATTTTCCAATTTTTTTCAACAACATTATGAATAATACCCCTATCCAAAGTCATTTCCATACTGAAATACAAGTGACTCTGCTCTACAGCATTCATGTCTTTCCCACAGTGATTGTCCTTCAATGCTTTCTTTAAAATGGGAGCATACCAAGTGTCCCTCTTATCCCAAACATTCTTAACTTGTGTTCTCAATGATTTCTCGTCATAACATCTGTTAATAAATAATTTAATAATATGCTCAAATTCACTTGCCAGTAATTGATCATCACTTGTCATGCGACTGGCTCTAATAAACTGCCCTTTGGGAATATTGTCATTGATGTACTTTGGGTGTTGACTAGAATAATGCAAATACGTATTCATAAAAGTTGTCTTCCTATAAATCTTACTTACAAAATTTGTATTGCTATCATCCCATTTTAGGTTAACATCCAAAAAATTAATACAAGTCCCTGTATCACCAAGAACAAATCTTAAAAAAACAGATATTTCATTCAACCTGTTCACCAAACATTCAACCGTATCCAACCCCCCCCCCTTCCATAATAAAAAACAGGTCATCAATGAACCTTCTATAATACAACACATGGAATTCTTCTCTAAGAGGTTCCAACACTAGGTGCTCCCATCATCCCATCACAATGTTTGCACTGGAGACCCCATGGCTACCCCTCTAACTTGTTTGCAGTATTAGTTATTGAACAAAAAATAATTGTTTTCCAAAAGAACTTCCAATAGATAGTTAGGGGTGGGAGGATGGCAGAATCGTTAAGGTGTTTACCTTGGAGACACAAGGTGCAGGGTTTGATTCTCACACGGGGTAATTGGCTAGGCTTAAAAAATGGCCAACAAAGGCAGTAAGCCTAGTACTAATCTATGAACCTATGAACCTATGACAATAAAAATGTATTTCCATACTAACCATCCCTGTAAACGTATTCAGGAAGGCTCTAACATACTCAATACCTGTACAATGTGGAATGGACATATAAAGAGAAACAACATCCAAAGTAAACATGATATGTGTATTGGGATCAAAATCTAAAGTTTCACTAAAAATTCTCATACTATCTAAAAAAATCCCATGAATCTTTGAAAAAAAAAATCCATTTTTTGAACCAAGGGATTCAAAAGGGCATCAACCCTCAGTGATATGCCTTTAGTAATATAGTTTGGAGCTGAAACTATGGGCCTGAAAGGGGGATCAGACAAACTTTTATGAGTTTTGGGAATACTAAATAGAACCCCCTAATTTAGGGTTCTCTATGTTACAAAAATTATATGTTGTTAGGTTTAAATCACCACACATCAAACTGTCACTCAAAAAACTGGACAAATATTTGTAACATTTGAAAATATCATTAATATCAACTCTCATATATTCATTCTCATTACTCAACATACTCTCCAATTTATTTATATTAGAACTCCGATCCATAATCACCAACATTCCCCCTTTGTCACTTTTCATGACTCTAATTTCTTTGTTGTTGCACAACTTTCTCATGGCTGACCTTAACTCAACACTTACCCCAGGATTCAGCAAGCTCTGCACGGCGTGGAGGAATAGTGCAAGAGCTTCTGCAGGCAAAATCGCTGATGTGCAATCCAGGAATGAGCTCCCGGGACATGCACGAGCGCTTCTGCACTGTTCCTGCACAGACATGGCCCCTGTATTCTAATTACCTCATTTGCTGGTGAAAAACATGCAAATGAGGTGAATTAGCGATTCAGGAAGCAGGCAGGAGTCTGTGCAGGAATAGTGTAGACTGCAAAAATGTATTCAGCCAGTAGATGAATACATTTCTGCAAACTACAAAACAGAGGCATGACATCTCATAAAAATGCATGTATTAGAAGGGTTAGGCATGGCAAAGGACAAATATATGGCCATAGGCATGGAAATTAGTTGCAAAATAATGAAAAATTACTTTTTTTTGGCCGATTTCAGCCGTTTAAGGTGCATAAATGGGGTTGGCTTGAAAATAGAAAAAAGCTGGAAATAAGCTTTTAAACCAAAATCATAATTTTGCAATAATAGTCAATGGCATGCATAACACAACAAGACCATGGAATAATGGTTGCTAAGGGGGAAGGCTCAGTGTCGGTTTTGTAACCATGCATTAGCAGTCAATCCTATGCAAATGAGGGCAATGATACTGAATCACAGACTTCCCCTCAGTGCTAGCTTGCACCCAACCATGTAGGTGAAGTAATACCATGGTGTAAGCCTAAGAGCTAGATGACTTCTTAAGGGGGTGTGTAATGCATGCTGTAAGCTTATTGGAGCTCTGTGGCCTGTGTTTGCCCTTAGCTAAGCACAGCTAAGGAAGGGTGTGTGTCTAAAACTGCTTAGCAGTATTTACATTGCCTAAACAAAAAAAAAAAAAAACAGGAAATAGCAGCTCCCTTTACATCTGAGCACTAGGTTTGTGCAGCGAGCCTCAGGGCTTAAACAGGAAGGCAATGGGAAGGGAAAACAGCAGTAGGAAGGTAATCAAGGAGAACTAGCATAGCTGGCAGGTGAAATGTATCAGAATCAGCCAATTACACAGGCAACAGCCCAGCCCAACCCAGCACACTACTATAAACTATGCAAACACCTTTCCCTCTGGTTTTTCCCACAAACTCTACACCACCGGTGTACACAAACAGGGACATTTTACCTAACAAAAGCAACAAAATGATAGGGGCTGCTTTTGCTCTCATAAATCAATATGTGGAAGAGGCTGAGGGTGGTAAAGATGAGAATGCTGATGGCCAACCAACAGTGAGGAGAAGGAGAAGAGTGTACACACCCAGGGTAACCTACCAGGGTCTACATGAGCTGGAGATAGTGGAGCATTATAGGGTAGACAGGGACCTCCTACAGCAAATTGTTGAGCTGTGCCGGCCATGCCTCACACACAGAGCCAACAGTGAGGAACCCATCCCAATGGATACCAAGGTATGTGTAGGCTTAAGAATACTAGCCACAGGTACCTTCCAAAGGCCAGCTGGGGATATCATGGGGATCTCACAGGCATCAACATCCAGGGTACTCCACCAGTTCCTTCATGCCATGTCAGCACATGCCGGTGAGCACATATATTTCCACAACACCCGTGAGGCATTGACCTGCAATATGCATCTCTTCCACCAAATAGCAGAATACCCTGAAGTAGTGGGTGCTATAGACAACACATACATACACATCAAAGCACCACCTAGCAAGCAGGGTAGGGTCTACATAAAATGAAAGGGCTTCCCCTCCATCAATTGCCAGGTCATGTGCGATGCCCAGGGTATTCTAATGAATGTGTGTACTGGCAGCCCTGGAAGCTATCACGACTCCCACATCTGGCATATGATGTAGCTGTACCAGAGATTTGCCAATGGGGACATCCCATATGGCCACCTAGTGGGGGATGCTGGTTACGCACTGGAGCCATGACTGATGACACCCATCAGAAATGCACACACACCTGAACAAGAACTCCATAATGAGGCACACACACAAATGAGAATCAAAATAGAGCATGTGTTTGGGATGCTCAAGTCACAGTTCCGGTGCCTGGACATATCCGGTGGAGCCTTGCAGTAATCTCCAGCTACATGTACCCAAATTGTCATTGTATGTGCCATGCTATACAATATGATCCTGTGGAAACAGCTGCAGCAGGACAGCACAGGGCAGGGCCACACAGACCCCCACCATTACCAAGGCCAGGACAAGCACAGAGTGACTCAAAGGAGGAACAACCTGAGCCTTCCCCTGTAGGCAGAAGGAGGGGTGTCCAGTATGCCCAGGCTTTGGCAAACAGACAATGCATAGCGCATACACTGACATGGTAGGATCCCAGGGAATGACACATCTCTCTGACTCACACATACAGTAAAAGGGATGCCAAATATGACACTACTTGTGCTTAACCATGTATAGGGGGTGTACTATGTGCATCCAACATAGTCAGCCCTCCAGCACTATCCTCAATACTGGCACAGCCTTAAACTAAGTCACTCTCCCTATCAATTGCTGAATGGAGTAGTATGTTCTGCTACTTGTATCTATGGTATGGATGTGAGCATGCAAAGGAATTGGGTGGCTGAATAGGATGGCAGCAGATAGTAGACACCTATATGGGCAGCATGAAATCCATAACAAATATTGGTGTCAACATAGTAGACAGTAATAGACAAGGTGACAAATCCCACTGCAGGACATGTGGTGCACCAAATGTATATCCATAGGACACGCACATGCATGTCAGTGAGGCTCACATACCCAATAACAGTCTCAGCCAGCAGGACAGGTGTAGATGACTACAAAGAAAGGCTGTGCTAAGGCCTCCAATTTATGGCAATGGAGAACAGCCCCCCTCCAGACCTACACAGACAGACTACAACAGGTCAGGCAGTTGGATGCTAGTTCTGAAGGGTAGAAGTCTGAAACTGAAATGTAGGTCAATAAAACCTAAGATCTGTACTACACTGATATGCCTCTAGTCTGCATGATATGTCAGAATACAGAATGAAATGGAAGCCAACAGAGTACCTGAAATACCAGTACAGTCATAGCAAATGTTTACAATTGTCAGATGTGCCCACCCACAATCCTATATAGAAATGTAGTAACATGTACGTCTGGGTATAATAACAGTGGATCACAGATTACCTGAGCTGGCCAAATTAGCAGGATAGATTTTTGCGCATGTACAACATGCAGAGCTCTGTGTGTTAGGTTTTTGTGTGTTGTATATTGTGTGAAAGTGGTCAGCATGTGGGTATGCAGGGTTGTGTCCCGGTGGCCTATGGCCAGTACTGTTGATGACAGGGCCAAGTTCTAACAACTACAGTGCCAAACACAATGCATCCCAGCAGGACCCAATCCAGCAGTAATTCATACTAATTGCTTAGATGTAATATCTGTCACCATCTGAAAGATGGACATGGCATGAATGTGGGCCCAGATATACACACAGTACACAGGTGGAAGTACCCTAGACAGAGAGTGTAAAAAATGTTGCTGTCAAATGGAAACACCTTTGAAATTGTACATACAAGTTAGCAACACATTACTTGTCTGTGTAGTATGGAATACTGATGTAGTCTGGCCAAACACTGGCAGACCACAAAAGACACTGTTATGAAGTATTGAGAAACATCTGATGTCCCCGCACAAGCCAGCATAAAAGGAATGGCCCACGTATATCTGTGAGTCAGCTGTAAGAAGCTTCCATAGCACACATGCACTCAGGTCAACCCACCAGCAGCTACAGGTTCATCACAGGTTATATCCCTGCTGTTGGGAATGAGTACAATATGACCCCCACTTCTGTATGGGAATATCTACAGAATGCAGCATGTTGAAGAGGTGTCCCATGCAGGTGTGTCCCTAGCTGTAAGCAGCACCCTGCCAGCATCCACACCAATGGATTAATAAAGACAGAAACTATTGCCATTAACACCTTGTACACCTACCCTGTCACCCCAGAGGAATTCAATGGCTTGCAGCCTGGGACTGTAGGAGTGATAGAATGCACTGGCCTGCTACAGATGGCCTGTGTCACTACCAAATGCCCTACAGGCCTCTGTCAAAGGCCTGTGTCTCACACATACTGCCAATGTATATCTCATGGAGTCCCAAATAATCCACAGAACACAATACTGGAGCAAATAAAGGCTAATCCCAGGGGTGTGAATATTAGTAACAAAATAGGGGAAAAAGAAATTAAATGGCAGATTTTGCTTAATGCTTCAGTATACCTGGGAATAAATGATAATATTTCCATTAAGCCTGTTTTAGAAAGCAAAACTGATCATTATTGGGGATGACAGAATAAAATGGTTTTATTATATGGATATATTTTTAAAACAAAATATTTTAAAATGTTTTTAATAAAAGGTGTGTAACAAATACAAATGTAATGGTTACATAAAGTAATGTGGAAGGATTTGGTACTGTGCACTTTAAATTATGGAATATAATTAATTGGAAAATTAATCAAAGGAATGTATTGGTCAGAAGTATGTTTAAAACCCAGCTTGTCTGTTATGGTGATGTTCTGATGAAGTCTATTGAATTAGAAGAAAGCGCTTAACATTTTGTTATTTTATAGCATTGTTGTTTAATAAAATAAATTTTGGATTATTCAGTTGTCTCAGTGGATTCTAGCACACAGCACAGCAGACGTTATTTTCAGTGGATATTTACAGAACACAAATGCAAGGCCATGTTGACAAATCTCAGTAGCATGTCCACCATGTCCTACTGCATGAACTGTGGACCAACCCCAAAATACTGCCGAGTTGAAGTGATAACTATAGGGATATTTATCAGATATCACTTGCATAATGTTAGGAATAGGATAGAATAACGGGGGGGGGGGGGTAGAAGCATGGACACCATGGAGTGTGTAAAGTCGGAAACTCTGATGTGTGCCCATACTATCCCTGCCTGCAAACCTAGAAATGGGTGGCTACAAACCTGCTTGTAAACCACAATGTAAAGGGAAAATTATCAGATATATGAGCCCTGTCTCTGGGTAACCTGTGTGAATCTGTACAACTGAGAGGTATGGCCTCAGCAGGATATGGCCCTTCTGTCAAGTCGATAAATGTACAAGCATGGGATCCTCAGCCACCACAGCACCAAGGTGCTGGACCATTTACACAGACCCATCAGCAAGTGTCTGTAGCTCCCCCTCCAGAATGGCATGATTATTCAAGAATATGTAGGTTGCAGACCATAATACTGGATGCAGCTTCATTCATCTTGTATTCTTCAGGAAATTACTGCGAGCAAATACATATATCTGTCAGTAGTTGATGACATAATACATCACAGTGTAAAACAGAACATATGTCTGAATATCTCTGCTAACACCAAAACCATGTCGCAGAAGCCGCACAGACACAATTAGCTACAGTATCCCACTATCCTTTGCCCATTGTGGCTCCATATTGTCAACCTATCTACAGGTATCCTGCAGAAACAGGTTGCTAGCTGTAGGTGTAGAACACAAATGCCTGCACTGGAGTACAACCTACCTGGAATGGATTCACACATTCAATACAGAAGGTCATACTGGGCATGCTCCCACACTTAGAGAAACAACAAAGCCCATGTCTGACAACAAAATACAGAAGGGTCATACTGGGCATGCTCCCCTACTTACAGAAATGAAGCCCATGTCTGGCAACAACAGTGGACTATACATATCTGTCAGTCACAGATGTCTGTGCACACACACCACATTGCACACCAGTCATGCTTTGCACACACATCAGATAGGAATACGCACATATATCCAAGGACAACGCACTATAATAGGTCAAACATACACAAACAGAGATGTGGGGAAGACAGAGACAGACAGTAACAAGAGCTTCCCATCATGAGGCCTGTCCCACCCATCACACATCCAATTGGCCAATATCACATGATGTGCCAGTGTCTATCACTGTAGACATTTGCTTCTGGTAGCCCTCAGTACTATAGTGTCTGTGGTGCTTGTGATAACTGTGTAACATGACAGTACAAGTAATTATTCATCTAGCAGTCACATACACAGTCTGGTCAAATGTACAGTTGTGTGTGACTGAGTGTTGTGTGTGTGTTCCCAGAGGAATGGGTTATGGCCCATTCACACACACTGCACTCCCCATTGCCCTAGTTTAGATAGCCTGCTGATGTCAGTCACCTTGAAATACCCCTTTGGAGAAGGCTCATTCCTATAAGCGCTGTGGCACATGCAATAACTCTGTAATACTATAGTGTGATGTACTAGTTAGGTAGGAGTTCTAATCCCAGACATGTCAACTATAAAATTATGTGTGTGCTTTTGAGGCCATTCACAGTCACTACACCTTTCATTGCCCTAGTTTAGCAAGCCTGCTTATGTCAGTCACCTTTAAATACCTCCTTGGACAACGTTCAGCCCTGAAAGCTTTGTGACACATGCAATAACTGTGCAATGCAATAGTGTGATGTACTAGTTAGGTAGGAGTTCTAATCCCAGACATGGCAAATGTGAAACACTGTGTGTGTGTGTGTGTGTGTGTGTGTGTGTGTGTGTGTGTGTGTGTGTGTGCGTGCGTGTGTGCGTGTGTGCTTGTGTGCGTGTGTGCGTGTGTGTGTGTGTGTGTGTTGGAATCAATGCTTTTGAGGCCATTCACAGTCACTATACCTTTCATTGCCCTAGTTTAGCAAGCCTGGTTATGTCAGTCACCTTGAAATACCTCCTTGGACAACATTCAGCCCTGAAAGCTCTGTGGCACATGCAATAACTGTGCAATGCTAAAGTGTGATGTATTAGTTAGGTAGGAATTCTAATCCCAGACATGGCTACTGTAAAACTCTGTGTGTGTGTGTGTGTGTGTGTGTGTGTGTGTGTGTGTGTGTGCGTGTGTGCGTGTGTGCGTGTGTGTGTGTGTGTGTGTGTGTGTGTGTGTGTGTGTGTGTGTGTGTGTGTAACAATCAATGATTTTGAGGCCATTCATAGATACTACACCTCCCATTGCCGTAATTTAGTAAGGCTGCTGATGTCATTCACCTTGAAACACACCTTTGGGGAAGAGGTAGCCCTATAAGCTCCATGGTGCGTATGATGACTGTGTAATGCTATAGTGTGAGGTACTAGTTAAGTATGAGTTCTAATCCCAGAAATGACAACTGTGCAACTCTGTGTGTGTAGGGATCAATGATTTTGAGGCCATTCATAGACACTACACCTCCCAGTGCCCTACTTTAGCAAGGCTGCTGATGTCATTCAACTTAAAATACACCTTTGGATAAAGGCTAGCCCTATAAGCTCTGTGGTGTTTGTGATAACTGTATAATGCTGTAGTGTGATGTACTAGTTAGGTAGGAGTGTGAAACCTAGATATAGCAATGGAGAAACTATGTGTGTGCAGAGAGTAATACTTTTCAGGCCATTCACAGTCACTACACCTCTCATTGCCCTACTTTAGCAAGCCTGCTGATGTTAGTCACCTTGAAATATCTCCCTGGCCGTAATTCAACCCTGCAAGCGCCATGGCACACGCAATAACTGTGTAATGCTATAGTGTGAGGTACTAGTTAGGTAGGAATTCTAATCTCAGACATGACAACTGTGGAACTCTGTGTGTGTGTGTGTGTGTGTGTGTGTGTGTGTGTGTGTGTGTGTGTGTGTGTGTGTGTGTGTGAGTGTGTGAAGACTAATGCTTTTGAGACCATTCACAGTCACTACACCTCCCATTGCCCTACTTTAGCAAGCTTGCTGGTGTCAGTCATCTTGAAATACCTCCTTGGCCAATATTCAGCCCTGTAAGTCTGTAGCATGTGCAATAACTGCGTAATGCTATAGTTTGATGTACTAGTTAGGTAGGAGTTCTAATCTCAGATGTGGCAACTGTGGAACTCTGATTGTGTGTACAGAGAGTAATGTTTTTGAGGCCATTCACAGTCACTACACCTTCCATTGCCCTACTTTAGCAAGCCTGCTGATATAATCTACCTTGAAATATACCTTAGGAAAAAAGCAAGCTCTATAAGCTCTGTGGTGCATACAATAAGTGCAGAACAATATAGTTGCAGTAGAAAGTGGAAAGTGTGTGTATGTCAAAGATTTTGTCCCTATTTACAACCAGTACACATCTCAGAGCCAGGCTTTAGCAGTCCTGCAGATATCATCCACCTTACAAGTATCTGTTGTGAAGCCTATAGCATGTCAGGTCAGTGGTGCATGTAGTAAATGTGTAATGTAGTGGTCCATAAAGGTTGTTATATAGAGGTTTAAACCTCACCCCTGGCAAATGTAAATTTGTGATTAGGGTAAAATTAATTTTGGGATCTCTCACCCACTACATTACCCAATGTCAGTATTTACAAGGGCTGGTGATGTTCCTCACCTTAGAAGTACCTTGGGACAACATCCACCCAATAATCTTGATGGCACATGCGGTAAATGTGGTACACTGTAGTAGCAATACATAGCTAGGTAGGGGTTTGAATCTCAGTACTGGAAAGTGTGTGAGTTTGCCATCAGTATCCTGTATAGAGGTTGCTGTGATTGTGTAATGACAGGTTGCATTGTAGGGCAGATTTTCCTAAATTATTATATTGAGGACCTACTATATGTTACAATGTCCACCTTAGAAGGGCAACAGATGTCAAACAGCAGAGAGGCTACTGTAGACAATCCATAGCCCTACATGTGACATTTCAAACTGGTGAACAATATAGGCAAACCTTGTATTACTCAGAGAACACTCTCCACCCATGTCTCATACACAAACACACTTGGCTAAACAACAACCACTATATTGGTAGTTCCCTGCATATTGCCCACAGATAGTAACCACGGTGTGATTACAGTGGACTACAAACCTGTTGACCACAACACTGCCACTGACATCAGAATGTACTGTGATGTGTAACATCTCCTGACTGAGTGTGTGTTATCCAGAAAGTAAAAGGACATAGCACCTGGTTCCATCCCTGCAATAGGCAAATGATTGCTTACAGTGGTCCTTTGCTATGTTCCCCACTGGACGCCTGCAACAACTGTAGAGTCTGCAAATGTAACCCAAAAAGGGAATACCATGCCTTATACACATGTTCTGTATGGACAGATGCCACTAACTTCACTGAATACCTGTATCATCCTGTCAATGTAGGTGCAGGCACGACCTCAGTTCCATAGCCAGGTCTCACCACATGAGGTGAGGAATGCCATATCAGATGACAAAAGTCTGCCAACACAACATGCCCCAGAGACCCCAAGTACACTTCCGCACATCAAGAACATGCATGTGGGACATGTGTACAACCCAGACACTGTCCATGTTATGGAATATAGATCACATACATGGCAAGCATTGCATAGCACTGACCACCCACAATAGTAACCCAGATAAGTGGATGGTGTATACAATACCCACCTGTGTGGGCCAATCCAGGCACTACACCCCTGAACCACACTGGAAACCATTGTCATCTGGCCTAAAGCCAAGGTGTTCCCTTTGCCTAGCCTTGTACAGCCTTCTGGCACAGTCAACTACTACACACCTGTGAAGCAATGAATCCATGCATGTCAGTACTGGCAAGTGTGTGTGTGTGTGTGTGTGTGTGTGTGTGTGTGTGTGTGTGTGTGTGTGTGTGTGTGTAGAGATTAATGATTTTGAAGCCACCTCCCATTGCCCTATTGTAGCACGCCTTCTGATGTCAGTCACCTTGAACCCTTTGGCAATATATCAGCCTAATAAGCTTTGTGGCATGTGTAAAAACTGCGAAATACTGTAGTCTAGCAAACTAATTAGGTAGGAGTTCTAATCCTGACCCTGCCAACTGTGATAATGTGTGTGATTCCCTGAGAGATTGTGGTTGTGTCTTCCTTGACACCTGTTTTTGTGGACAGTCACATGTACTACATTTCCCTTATCCCTCCTTTAGCACTATTGCTGATGTCACTCACCTTCAAAGATACCTTTGGACAGCTCTCCAACACTAAAGCTCCATGGCGCAAGCAATAACTGCATAACAATTT
>NC_056747.1:1041105109-1041110109 GCF_019279795.1 Protopterus annectens
AATTTTTTTCTTTGTTTGACGCATCCATACTGTTAAATTAAGTTACCCCAGTAAGGAGTATTTTTATATACCACTCTTTCACGGACATAATGTTTCCTTAGTTTCCTTTTGAACCTCCCACTTGCCCTCAACATGCATCTCCTCCCTTTTCATTTAAGCCCTCCAACAACATTCAGCAATCACTTTGCCATCTTAAATATTTGAATCATAACCTAATGATCCCCTTCTGATTACCTCTCCTTGAGAATATATCCACAGTCCTAGTATCACGTCATTGTCTCTTCCCTCTCTTCCATTCATTTCACTTGTCCTCTGTCTACCCCACCCAAGCAATTATATGCACTTGCAGGAAAGAACTTGGTTTTCAACACACACTGTGGAAGAAAAAAATCCCTTTCCTGCATGCAGTTTCATACCTAAGAATCTCCAGGTCATATCTAGCTGATGTTGACAGTAATCTATCGCCCATATCTAGCTGCTGTTGACATTAATCTCTAGCCCATATCTATCTGATGTTGACAGTAATCTCTAGCCCATATCTAGCTGCTGTTGACAGTAATCTATCGTCCATATCTAGCTGCTGTTGACAGTAATCTCTAGCCCATATCTAGCTGATGTTGACAGTAATCTATCACCCATATCTAGCTGCTGTTGACAGCAATCTCTAGCCCATATCTAGCTGATGTTGACAGTAATCTATCATCCATATCTAGCTGCTGTTGACAGTAATCTCTAGCCCATATCTAGCTGATGTTGACAGTAATCTATCGCTCATATCTAGCTGCTGATAGTAATCTATAGCCCATATCTAGCTGATGTTGACAGTAATCTGTCGCCCATATCTAGCTGTTGTTGACAGTAATCTCTAGCTCATATCTAGCTGATGTTGACAGCAATCTATCGCCCATACCTAGCTGATGTTGACAGTAATCTATTGCCCATATCTAGCTGATGACAGTAATCTATTGCCCATATCTAGCTGCTGTTGACAGTAATCTCTAACTCATATCTAGCTGCTGTTGACAGTAATCTCTAGCCCATATCTAGCTGCTGTTGGCAGTAATCTCTAGCTCATATCTAGCTGCTGTTGACAGCAATCTCTAACTCATATCTAGCTGCTTTTGACAGTAATCTATCATCCATATCTAGCTGCTGTTGAGAGTAATCTCTAGCTCATATCTAGCTGCTGTTGACAGTAATGTATAGCCCATATGTAGCTGCTATTGACAGTAATAATTACCTCTCCTACCAGATTTAATAAAGATAACAACTCCGGTTAGTATTCTGGACTGAATATTATTTTCTCACCTCATCTCCATTTCTGACAACAGCACATTACCCAACTTCCTCAGTGATCATCTCCCTGCCTTTGCTCTTCGCTCATTATCTTCCCTCCATCTTCACCACAACTACATCACAAGTCATACCCTAAATAATTCAACCCTCTAGCTTTCTCTGACTCACTAAAACATATGAACAGGAACCCTGCAAAAACCCTCCCTCTTGAGAGCACTGTTACATACTTCAGTACTACATTCAATAACCTACTAGATAGCTTCTCTTCCCCCAGAACTAAAAGAATGAAAACCAAATCCACAGTTGGCTAACTAAAGCAACTATTACACTCATGCATCTCAGAGATGCATTTTTGAAGCATTACCATAAATTTAAAACATCTAACACCATTACTGAGTATAAGCAACTTAGTAATAAAGTGAAAACACAAATTGCTTTAGACCGAAAGTCCTACTACTCCAAGCTTCAAAACAATTATAGATCCAACCCCTCAAAAATGTTGGAACATTATATCTTCCCTCCTCTCTCCTAGCAAAAAAAAAACAATCCCTACCCTGACCCTAGCTCTCCAGATCATATCTTAGCTACCCAAGTCTTCAAAAGCCAAGCTCATCACATCATTCTCCAATAAGACTTCTACTCCAGCCTCATCCCACACCCTCAACTCCAGTCCCACTGATATCAACACTACTCACCCCCCTTTATCTTACAGCCCGTCTCTCTACACACCATATAAAACTTCTACTAAAACTAAAGCCATGCTCTCATGTCCCAGACAACCTTCCATCTAACTTTCTCAAGCTAGCTGCCGATTTCATAGCCCTTACCATCACCATACATATCAACCATTCAGTCCAAGAATCCTATATACCCCTCCTCTGGAGGAAAGCGTTCATCATTCCCCTCCACAAAGGAGGCAACGATACTGAAATCTCCAGTTTCCGTCCTATAGCCATCTTGTCCCCTATCTCAAAAGTCCTTGAAAAATGTATGCACTTGCAACTCCTTCTCTACCTCCTAGACAATCAACTTCCTTCTCCAACTCAACATGGATTTAGACCTGGACATAGTACTACCACTGCCCTTCTCTCTTTCCCTGGCATCATCAACTGCGCCCAAGATTCGGGCAACATTGTATCTACCCTTCTCTTAGACTTATCAAAGGCTTTTGATTCTGTTTCCCACAACCTTCTTTTGCCCAGACTGTCTTTTCTCAAACTCTCCCCCTCCTCTATTAACTAGTTTTCCAGTTACCTTTCTAATAGACAGCAAGCCATCAAGTGGAACAATAGTACCTCTTCCTTCCTTGACACTCCAACAGGAGTTTCACAAGGCTCAGTACTGGGTCCCTTACTTTTTAACATCTTCATTAATAATTTTTATCAGTGCATTCCTAATATCAGACTTGTCCAATACCCGGATGATTCCACCATAATTTGCTCTGCTCAATCTCTACTCAAACTCATGGAGCTAACACAGAATGACTTCTCTTGCACAGAGTCTTAGATGCTGAATAATCACCTTGCTCTCAATGCATCCAAAACCAAAATCATGATCTTTACCCCATCTAAAAACACCTCTATCGATAAAAAATCTTTATCCATGGTCAGTCAGAATAAGATTCCCATTGAAATAGTCTCCCATACAGTACTTCTAGGTGTTATCATTGATGAACATTTAAAGTCTGCCATTCATATACAAACTAGTATTTTGAAAACACACCAAAAGCTCGGAATGCTGTATCATCCCATCTTTCTTCTCAATGCTCTCACCCCACCTGACCACTTCTATATCATTTCTGCTCCCCCTTACTTTTTTACTCCTTTCTCAAAACTGAACCTAGTGACTCCCTTCATTTGACAGGATTGCCCTGGCTTCTCACCTTGATATGGGTAGTCCTTGCTAGAAAAACCTTGGGCATAGATGAACTGAACCTAGTGACTCCCTTCATTTGACAGGATTGCCCTGGCTTCTCACCTTGATATGGGTAGTCCTTGCTAGAAAAACCTTGGGCATAGATGAACTGAACCTAGTGACTCCCTTCATTTGACAGGATTGCCCTGGCTTCTCACCTTGATATGGGTAGTCCTTGCTAGAAAAACCTTGGGCATAGATGAACTGAACCTAGTGACTCCCTTCATTTGACAGGATTGCCCTGGCTTCTCACCTTGATATGGGTAGTCCTTGCTAGAAAAACCTTGGGCATAGATGATATCTTTCATCTAGTATTCTATTGGGATTTAACGGTTAGGCTTGTAAGATAATCAGGTCAATGGCCTAGTAACATCCTATTAACCTATGAACTTATAACCTAAACTCAGTCCCCACAACTGCTACAAATATAATTAAGAATGCCAAGTCAATGATCCATTCCAAACATATTTAGATGGGAAGTGTGCTTAGCAGTTTTTTCTATGCATTTCTCCTGGCCTTGATGTTGCGTATCGTCCCTTATTTTACTTTTCGAAGTTATCCTTACTATTGTCCAGCTATCCCTTAAAGGGAACAAGACACCTGACTTAAGCAAAAAGTGTTGCAAATTTAGATTTCATAGAAGGCATTCACATGATTGTGCTATTAGGGACAGTTTAAGCCTTCTACATGTAAATACTGCATTTGTTTCAAAGTGCTATGAAAGTGTAGGCTAATAGTTTAGGACGTCCCTCATTCTGATGGCATACTGCAGCCCTTGATGAGCAACACTGTGAAAGTCCATGCCCCTGACTTTACTAATTTATGCTGGCAGACATTAGAATTATTCAGTTCACAAACTGAATATATAAATTAAGAAACAGTTACATATCAGTAGAGTAATTTCTAATGGTTTAGCAGTACTACTTTGTACAGGTTATCTGAGAATTGTCAGTGGCGTAATAAATACAGTAACTCCTTTACTGAAACTTTCAGCTCCAACACTTTATAACCACGGAGAGGGACCATATACTCCCTGCTGCATTTTAAAAAAACAAGTTACTTACAGTTTGCTAATGTATGCTGAGATTTACATGTAACTGTAGTCTCGGATTGCTCATAAAACAACACTTCTTCATTTCTGGTTTATTGGGCTACTTAAGTTTGTCCAGGAAGACTTGCTCTAATTTCAGAAGAACACTCTGCTCCAATCTTTAGCTGTTGTGAAACATGTTAACAGTTTTTTTTTCTTTATCAGATAGAGGAAATGCAAGTGCATTCTAGTTTAGAAATGTTGGACCTACTGACCACTGAGTTCACTTCATATGGTTTCAGTTTTGTTCAGAAAAAGACTCCCACATGATCATTTCCTCAGTCTTGATAGGCAGATGCACTAGCTCTTAAACAAACCAAAATTCCCCTAGAGAATGTAGGACGGATGCAGCCCAGCAAGAAATACCTTGACAGAAAAGAGAAATAGTTACACAGAGATATTTATGAATGTCCCTTTTTGAAATGATAGATAATATAAATTATCCCTGGGAAAAAAAACCTTTCAGCACAGTGGTTCAGAAATAGAGATACATTCATGGTTAGAATGAAAATGGGTATCACCAGTTAGAATCATGAGGTGCTTGACTTATACCCTTCAACCTGCAGACATTGAAAATAGGTATAAAGCCCTTAAAACGTAGGTACATCCAGCCGAGAAAAAGAAAAATCAGAGCATCGAATTTTCATAAAATGTGTGTCCCATATAGAATGTAACTTCCCCACCTTCAGAAGGAATATGG